>NC_057800.1:624830569-625000569 GCF_018294505.1 Triticum aestivum
TGTATCCAGTTATATCAAGGACGTCTTACTGGGCAATGAAGGAACCATACCTTAAACATCTGTATGAAATCTCCCGGCTTCTTAAATATACCAGTCTCATAAGACCTTGCTCTATCCATTTTCTGTTTCATGCACACGAAAAACATAACATGAGCTGAAAGAATGCCATCAGCAACTGGAGTTTCTGGTGAACTTTTATCAATTAGGCAGTCAAATTACTCTTATTTTATTTAGTTCCTTAAAAATTCAGTGCCATAGCAATAATGATCAAATCATTGGATGACGAAATATATGCCAGTCAGACCAAGAGTTACTTGATTATTAACAGGTACCTAGGTGAACAATATGATAAGCCTCCAGTTATACATGCAACTTATAATTCATATGTCAAAAGTATCTGTAACATAGCTGTGAAGAATAAAAAAAACTTAGCTAACATTAAATGACTATATAGATTAAAATTTATCAAGTAATTGTAGAACTCAGCTTATGCAAATACTTCACCTCTTCATCTGCCTGCAAAAATGTCCTCAAATCTTCGCTTTGCTTAAGTTCAGGGTGTGAAGCTAGTCTGTTGATGAATAGGTCCAAAGCTTGGCGCCTCAATTCAATGAATTCTTTGCTAAACCGGAATTTCTCTAAGAATAGAGCAAAGAAACAACAGCTCGGTAAGCAATAAAACACAATATTGGCACTAAAGTGGTCGATACATTTATGTTACTCTGCAGGGAATATACAGGATAGATTGATGATAAAATCATATTACCAACTGCATTCTTCTCTGGAAGAGGAGGTATAAAAATGCCTTTGTACTTCTCAGCTAGCCGATCGTGCAGCCACTCAAAATCACTATAACGCCGGATAACAATTTTCTCTGCTCCCTCGAATTCAGGTAGGTTAGTCTACAGAGGTAAATATTAGCAAATTAGTAAATCAATAGAAGCACAGTCAGCATATGGCCAAGAAGGAATAAATATATATCTTCTCAAGTAAATGTAATGCAGCTCCTAGATAGCATGCAAGCACAAGACAGATATGGAGAATGAAAAGTAACACGAGTGCTGGAGGTCAATTCAATAGGCTAAACCAATGGGTGTGAATCAACGATAGAACAGTACACACAAAGTGTCATCAATTGGCGGTTTACACAATATTACCATGTCATTCCGCGATCATCTTTGTCAACACACGAATCAGTAGGATCCAGAGTCTAATGGTGCGGGTCACTGCAATCTTGCTGAGTTTCTTGAATGAATTAAGAACTCACCCGTATTTAAAGTATGTTAAGTATACAGACAGAAGTCTAATGGTGCGGGTCACTACAATCTTGCTGTGTTTCTTGAATGAATTAAAAACTCACCCGTATTTAGAGTATGTTAAGTATACAGACAGATTTAGTCGTGAATTGGTGTGAGCAATGCAACAGATGGTGCTTCCTCATAGAATCATTTAATTATGGAACTGAAGTATTTCCTTTTTAAGCGAAAGAAAAAAAATTATGTTCCTTTTTTATTCAAACCATGCAGGAGAGCTACATATAAATATATTAAGAAAGGCTAGAAGTGTAGAACATAGTTGAAGGGTTACAGCTAGACAGTCAAACCGACCACAAAAACAACTACAAACAGCCCAAAGGTGATCTAAGGCAGGAGAGCGACCAATCCCTCCATCACACTTGGCACTCGACCAAGCCCTCGAAAAAATTACGGAGGCCGTGACTTGGTTATTGAAGATTCTTTGTGTTCCTTCCATATAATCGACTCAACCAAGATGATTAACAAACTATTAGAACCTCCGCTGAAGTCGCACGGGGAGGGGGCGGGGGGTCCTTAGAAACACAGCCTATTCTGTGCGATCCAACAGGCACCGTCTTCGTATTGTCCTGATGCTCCATAGCTGCTCTCTATTGCGATTTCACGACAACATTCAGAACTGTTCAATGTCCTGTACTTTTCTTTCGTCGTACTTAGCCCTACTAATTAGAGAAAATCTTTTAAGGGCTTTCTAGTACCTACTCAAAGGCCACAAGAGTGTGCACACCACTGAGTTCATTAATTACTGGGCTGTTACTAATTTCCAATGTCGGATCTAATTTAAGAAACCGGAGTTCATAAATTGAGCTCCGCTGTTCCAGCCTGACTGACACCTAATAGCCGGCGAAATTTGCTCTAGGAATTGGCAACACCCGATGGACATAAGAAAACAATCAATTCGTACAGAACCACACAAAAAACTACTGAATCTGGACCAAATCGAAGTAACCGGCAGGTAGGGGACTTGGGACAGAGAACGAGTCGGATGACCTTGGTGATGACGCGGTAGGAGATGTAGGACTGGACGCCGGTGCCCATCTTGACGGGATCCGTGACGCAGATCGACAGGAACGGCGCCCCGGCCGCCGCCCCGGGCGACCGCGGGCTCTGCGACTGGCTCCTCTCCTGCGAGAGCACGCGTAGACAGATTCAGTGCCAAAAAAAATTACCGGCCGAGCGCGCGGGCGGGCGGCGGCGGGGCCGGAGAGGGGCGGCGGAGGGGGCAGGGCGTCGGAATTTACCGCGGAGATCATGATGGCGAGCTTCCCCTGCGAGGCCTCGTCTCCTCGTTGCGGCACGGCGAAGCTACGGGAACGAGGAGAGGGGGCGACTTGGGAAGAAAACGAAGAGGATTCTCTTTTTCTCTTCTTTTTTTGAGGGAAGGATTTTGTTGGTTACGAGATTACTTTTTTTTTTTGGAGGAAACGTCAGTGGATCTAGGCCCTGAGCAAGTCCGTTTTAGCCCAGCTCCGCGGCTAGTCGGCCCGCCACAACTCGCGATTAAGACCGGCCCAGCTTGCTTTTTCCTAATAGTAAACAATGTTCTTTGCGTCTCCAAGAAAAATGTTTTAATAATCCCAAAAATGGTGTTTAACTGTGCTTCTGATAGCTCCGACTTCGTTCATGTTCCGACGGTGTGTTGAGACCGTGGCGGCAATCTCTTCACTAAATAAGTACTTCCGACTTCGTTCCTGTTCTGACGGTGTGTTGTTTTGCCATCAGTGGGGAGTGAGTAGTTGTGGTTCTTTGCCGGTTGAACCTTTGGTTTAATTATGTGGGATGTTAGTTCCTTTTGCACAATAGAGATTGCTTTTTCTTTCTCGGCGGCAGCAGATGGTGCTTTCCTTCGTGGTTGAGAAGCTCACTGCGACCTAGGATCTTGATGTCACGACCAAGGTGCACTCGCTACCCCAACGGGCAGGAGGGTTGAAGTCTTTCAAGAAACTGAAGAAGAATTCACTTGGTGGAGTTCTTGTGGCGACAATGATGACTCGTTGCTACAACGAAGTTCTTTCTCATGTGAGTGGTTCTTGTAGACAACATCTCGTTGGAAGTTAGTGGTAATTATTTTACTATCTTGCAGGGGCCTTTGCAATTGTTTCTTTATATGCATACGACATTTTGTTATTAGAAAAAGGTTCTTTGCAATGAACAGAAAAATTCCCTAACAATTTGAAGTTGCCGACCACATCTGTTTTGGAGTATCTTATAGTCGGAATTGTTGGGATTTCCCTTTTTTGTTATTTGGTTTGGCGTGTGCGGAAGATGATGTGTGTTTTCTTTCTTCGATAATGTGATGTTTTGATGTGTTTTATTGGCTGTGTATTTTTTCATCATATGCTAATCAACTCATACTTATGTCAGAAAGTTTCTTGCGCAAGTGACTGCGTTATCATATTTATGCCACAATGGCACATGGCGCTTCTTTCTTCTAGGCGGCGAGAGAATGTGCGAAACAGATGTGTTTTTTAGGCTGGTTACTGTCGATTAATTTGAAAAAATCGTTGAGCCAGTCAAAATCGTAAATCAGATCCAATATTAGACACCTTAACTAAATGAGAGAGCTTCTTAAAAAATTATTGACCCAGTCAAAATCATGAATCATATCCAAAATTGAACGCCTCAATTGAATGAGAGGGCTCCAAAATTAAAGAGCATAGATGATTTCCTATATAATTCCATTTACGCTTCGTTTGGATGTCTCCATTGGAGAGCTCCGCATTGAATTGGCATGAATTCCAAATCAATGAGGAAACTGAAATGGTATGAATATGAATTCACCTGTTTGGTTGTCCAGCGAATTGGCTCTTGAAATGCCTCTGAGATTTCAATACCGAATCTTGTCTGGGTGACAAACTTTGGAATTGCACAACTACATTACCGGGTTATACCTTATTCTACATGACTCAAAAATGAAATATGACGGATAGTTCACAAATCTGCACAATACATAAACAAAAAATTGGTAAATAACAGAGAACAAAAAGGTCCTCACATGAACCAAGTTCAGGTACAAGACAATGGTTGGGCGCCATGGGCTGGTGTAGGACAGGAGATGGGTACACGGGGGTGGGCGCGGCGGACAGGGAGAAGGCCCGAGGCAGAGCGCCCGTGGCCATAGGAGACCTGCACCTCCACCGTCGCAGCCCTCCTGGTGGTCGCCGTGGTCCTTCTGGATGCCGACGAGATGCGACCTAGACCAGGGGCAGGGACAGGGTGAGGAGGATGGAACGGGGCAGAAGCGGATTGAGTAACCGGCGCCTATGTTGCCGTGGTCCTGCTGGTGCTTGCCGGCGAGGTCCTCGTGGTGGCCGCCGGAGATGCGCGAGGACGGCGATGGAACTAGAGGAGGGAGCGGGGAAGGAGATGGGTAGAGAAGTAGGGAGCGGGTCCGAATCGAACCTGGGGGATGGCCGCCGAGCTCCTTGGGACTCACCGCCGAGCTCCCTGGTGGTGGACGCTGACCTCCCCGCGTCTCCTTTTCTTTTTCTCCTCGAAGACGAGGGGATAAGGCAACGAAGGGGCACGTTTTGCGGGAAAGGGGCAATTCAGAGGAAATCGGAGCACCAAGGCTCCGTATCGTTGAAGTGAAGCTTTGGTAGGAGGGAATAGGGGGTTGAATTTGGTTTCATTTTGAAGCGGCAATTCACAGTCCAACCAAACAGCTGAATTGTAATCAAGGAATACCAAATCCATTTCAGGCACCTTAATTCAGACATCCAAACGCAGTGTTATGTGAAATCTCCCTAAGTTTTTTTTGTTCCAAACGGGACCTAACTCTTTTGAATCAAAGGAGCAACTTCCTTTAAAAGAAATATAAGAGCATTTAGATCACTACTTCACCCATTTCTTTACCGACGAAGTAGTATAATATTAGCACTACAGTCATGCTAAGTGATGTACTTATGTGGCCAAATATTTATGAAGAAATCAGGTATAGTACTACAAAGAATGTCAGAAAGGAAAACTCAGAACCCCTGCCGTGAAAAAAAAAGTACTGCACGGATCTGAAAACCCCAGCAGCATAACCTTGGTGGCTCCGTTCTTCCCCAAAGGCCAAAGGCAGCAGAGTCCAACAAACCCGCGGACCCACCGATGCCCGCGCCGGCACGCATCCCTCCCCTACTGCGCTGCCGGATCGCCGCCTCCCCACCGGTGACGTCTGCCGTCAATCGCGAATCCGGCGCCAGCCGTTACACCGCCCGCGCGCGCCACAAGAGCTCGCCCAGCTCCGAGCGCTTCCTCGGCGCATTCCTCCCCCGCGCGGCCGCCGCCGACCAGCCCGCCTCGGCGGCCTTCGAGCTCGACGAGGACGACCTCTTCGGCTCGGGGGTCGGATCTCCCGAGCGGCCGCAGCCGCCGCCGCCGCGCCGGCCCTTGTTCATCTCCTCCTTCCGCGCCGCAAACCCTAGCCCCCGCCTCCGCCGCCCGCCGGGGGGCATCCTCGAGGCCCTCCCCGAGCGCCTCGGGCCTCTCTCGCCGCCCCCGTCCGCCTCGACGTCTCCCGCGTCTCCGGCGACGGCCCTTCCGCGCATGATCCCCGCCATCCCCCGCCCGGCGCCGGCGCCGGCGATGCAAATGCCGCAGTCTGCGCCGGTGAATGTGCCGGTGGCGCGGATGCGGCGGCCGCCGTTCGAGGCGTTCGCGAGTGAACCGGACGAGGAGGAGGACGACGAGGAGATGCTGCCGCCGCACGAGATGGTGGCGCGCTCGCGGGCGCGGGAGTCGCCCATGACGACCTTCTCGGTGCTGGAGGGCGCCGGGCGCACGCTCAAGGGGAGGGACCTCCGCCAGGTACGCAATGCAGTGTGGCGGAAGACCGGCCTGCTCGATTGATCCATTGCGTTTGCATTTGGCAGCTGCCTTCGGCCACAGCGATTGAGTTCGTGTGCTTGAATTATTTTGTACATTACGCGTGATCAGGTGTTAATTTTAGCTACACCTGTAAAATATGTGTTGTATCACTCACCAGTGCGGCATTGCTCTTATTTATGAACTCTCTATTTGAGCTGTCAGGAGACATTTGAACTATTTGGTATGGATCAAGATAATTGTGTTCGTATGGATGTTTCTGTGTTAATTTACCCCAATAGATATGGTTTATCGATCCTTACTATGGTTACATTCCGAAAGTATGTAGTTTTAACATCGAACGATGTAAACTTGGGCATATTTTGAGATATTGTGATGTAGATTAGTTTGCACTGCACTTGTGGAGCTGGATTCTTTACTGGAGCTGGATTCTTTACTGGAGCTCGTTAGCTACTGCAGCTTCGTTTGGTGAAGAAGATAGTTTTGCTGTTCTTTTTGCCGATGTGATTCTGCAAACTATCCATCGTTTATCGTATTTGAGGTCGCGTGTAGGACATGGAAATGGATCATGGGTGCAATATTGTTCAGGTGTTATAAATTTTACTGCAATTGATGGTGCTGTTCAGTGTTCAGGGTCCGAGTTAAATATGGCTCTGCCTGCTGCTTAGCTGAAGGTGTGTCCCCGAATTTTCATTTTGATGTTTACCTAGATATTAAAATTGTTTTAGGAAGTTTATACCTTAATCATAATTTAGAGTAGTACCAAGACACTAGACTATGTGAGAGATGCACAATCAGGCAGTCGACTAATTTTAGTCTAAACCCAGGTTTAAATATTGTTCAGAGTATAGTCGGTGAACACCATCTTTTATGTATGCCAGATCGTCAGGTCTATGGAGCTGTGATTCTGGATTTCCAAAAGAAATCGATGGCTTAGCTGTCGAAGTAGTTCAAGCAAACAGAAAATGTAGCTTATTGGAACTCCATGATCCCCCACTTGTTTTTATTATCAAGGAACACTTGTTGCCTTTCCCAGCTGTATGAACTAGAGATTGGTCGCCAGCATATCTGAAATCTTGTCTTGATAGAAAACTGGCAATGATGTGTTGAGGATCTTCTTCGTACTACTATACAGGAGTTGTCTGTCTATTCCGTATCAGGAATACACGGTCCAACCAGTAGAGCAAGGGCAAATCTTTGTTCCTCATGGATGCTCTGTCTGCATATTCTGTATTGGGCCGGTCATAAAGGTTCATACTTATTCCATATTCAACATCCCAATCCCATTACTAGCACTTCGTCGACCGTTAAAAAGAGGAAATGCGGTGGAGCTTTGGTACAATGCTGCTAGCGCTTTTAGCAGTGGAATGGATTCGTTGTGAATTCAAGTCTGATCCACTAAAATCTCACTTTGTCTGTCTGACCGTATTGCACTTGTGAAGCTCTTATTCAGTTGCAGAGTCCCTGTGCCCATGCGACGAGGATGCTAGCGAAGCTTTTTCCCAGGGATATCTGTCTACTGATGCCAGGAGGTGCAAAGGAGTCCACTAAATCTTACCGTGACTGTATCATCACTGCATGGCGGGTTTTCTGACCCCGTCGTTCAAAACTGAATTGAGGGCTGAAGCTGGATACATCAGTAGCTGTGTGTTGGCTGCGGCAGGAGCATGTGTTGGCTGTTGTGTTTGGATTCTGGCTGGAGCCAGCATGTCGGTGCAGGGGCAGGGGCAGGGCCTGGAGAACCAGAGATCCTGCGTGCCAACTGCAGCCTCGTCTCCGTCAAGAAACTGCAGGCACCTCTGTTAATCAACATAGGCCGTTTTAAAACGTAAACGTCCTATATTGTGAACAGAGGCGAGGCACGACTTGGTGGGTAGCAAGTTCTTCTGCGACAGTTTTTCCCGTACGACACCACTCGAAAACAAGAAGCCTCACCCGGCACAGTGCCTTTTGTTTTTGTTTTGTGAAGTAGCCGGCACAGTGCTACTCTTTGCCGGGCCGGCGAAACAGACGTGAATGGCGTCGTCTCCGGTAGGGCAGGCCCAAATGCCGCACCCCCGCTCCCCCTAATGTGCCCTTCTGGACCTGCCCATGTGCGGGCCGCTATATTTTTCCATTTCTTTTTTATTTTATCTATTTCTTATTTTAACTAATTCTGGATTTCGAAAAAGTATCGAAATTTGAAATAAAATGTCTAAGAAAACATAAAATGTTTGCAGATTCATTTTTTTGTGATTTTAAAAAAGTTTGTACATTCCAAAATATTAATGATTTGAAAAACAAATGTTCAAAAAATCAGAAACCATTCATGATTTACGAAAATGATCATGAAATTGAATAAATGTTTGAAAATTCAAATAATGTTCAGGAATTAAGAAAATGTTCAGACAATTCAAAAAAACTGTTTGTGAATTTCAAAAAAGTTCTTCGATTCAAAAAATGTTTGTGAATTACAAAACAAAATTCCCAAGTTAAATTTTCATTGACAATATGTTCACAAATTAGCAAAGAATGTTCACTATTTCAAATAAAATCATGAATTTGTAAAAAAATCATGATTTTGAAAATACTCGTGATTTCAGAAAATCTTCGCGAATTAAGATATATTTGCAGATTCCCAAAAAATGTTCGTTCTTTCAAACAAAATCACGAATTTGTAAAAAATGTTCACGATTTTAAAAAAATTCATGAATTTGATGTGCATTATTTCAAAAATAGCTTATTAAAAACTAGTCATGACTTCAGAAAATATTCACAATTTCAAAAAGAAGAGGAAACTGGGAATTAGATAAAGTAATAAAAATGAACCTGAAAAAATAAGAAAAGCAAGGAATGAAAAAAGGGAAAAAGGAAAGAAAGAAAAAAAACCACAAAAAAGGAAAACCAGTTTGGAAATTTTTAGAACCTTTCTAAAATCGGAAAGAGCTAATGGATACGCGCTCGGTCGCTAAGTAGCAACCGACGCGCCAAATAGGGTTGGCCTATTTGGCAACCTACACGCCAAATAGGATCTGCCATGTTCAATGGTCCGATATGGACTTAGAAAATTTTTGGTGACCTAGTTACCCTGGTAACTAGGAGCCGTTATAGAAATACGTATCTAGAGCTGTCGTCTCCTCTCCAAGAAAGAACTTAGAGCTTCTCTACCTCCTGTTGGAGCCACCAATAGTCCATCTCGTCTCCAGCGGCCCTTGGGCCATGAAGGCGGTGTGAATGCGGCCCTTGTCGGCGGGAGGGATTTTCCTTTTTTTTTCAGGTGTTTTTATGAGTTTGTTTAGGGTTGTGTCTTACTTAGGAAGATGAGGCGGGAGGCGGCTCCCTGAAAATGGAATAAAGTTCTCCTCGCTTGGCCCCCATTCTAGTGATGCATCTAGTGTTGTCGGAGGGTGCGTGGAGGTGTGTCTCCAGTGGATCTCATGAGATTAGGTCGGTGTTGGTCTTCAGTGGATCCAATCTTTATTCGTCTTCGTTCGTATGTCTATAGGTTGGATCGTTCCGATCAATACTTCTTTTCATTAACGACGGTTGTTGTTCTGCTGCGCTGGTCCTGTGGGGCCTTAGCAACGACGACTTTCCTATTGCCTACCACAACAAGTTTGGCCCGGTTGCGGTGACGAGGGGTGATGACGATGGCACTGAGTGGTCGCTGAGTGGTCTATAAACATGTGTATAACTTTTATGATTTTTGTGTTATTTGTACTGTCATAACATGAGTAATACTAAATCTGAAGTTTTTTCTAAGAAAAACTAGGTGTTCTTGCTCGCGTGGGTGAAAATGGATAAAAATGACCCTTATTTGAAACTTCAACACAAAATGGCCCCAATCTGAATATATTTCACGAAATGGCCCCTTTTGCATGACGCCCGGGGCTAGGGCGACATGCTATTCGGCATGGCGTGCTAGGCCGGGGCATCATGCTGCATGTCGCTACCATGGCGCCCTAGCCGCGGATGTCATGCAAAAGAGGGCCATTTCGTGAAATTTTTTTAGGAGTCATTTTGTGTTGAAGTTTTAGATAAGAGCCAATTTTGTTCATTTTCACGCCGCGTGGCGACCGTGTCCAAGGCACGCAGGGTTCAAGATTCCCCGCGTCCGTGTCGATCTCTTCTCGAGGTCGCGGGACCCGTACGTCTTTGAAGCGATCCCGATGACTTTTGTCCGGTCCGGTCCGGTCCGTCCGTAGATCTGGTCACGCGCGTTGCGGTGCCCTACACGGCCGGCGCTGTGCTACCATACACAGTGTAGACTGTGGTGCCATCCACGCTGATGGATCCACCACCCTATACTTTTACCTGACGTGCCGTCGCCTCCTGCGCGACCCCGCTCCTGGCCTGGCGCCGAGGCTGAGCCAGCGACGCGGCGAGCCCGGCGTGCCGCATTGACCGACCGCGACCCGATCGGCCGTGTCTTCACTGGACGGCAGTGACCCGGCCCCTCTTGACAGGTTCTCGCTCCAGGTTCACTGCGTCAGGTTCTTGCAGTGGCAGCCAAGCTTCTTTGAGGAACAACCAGCTCGGAATAATCCGCAGTTGCCAGAAAAAACGCGGATCCAGCCGAGCGTCTCTCTCCGGTTTCTTTCAGAGTCAAGAGCTTGACGCATGGAAGTGGCCAGTTGCTCGCCAACGAAGTGAACTCCAAAGACAGCAAGACTGACACGGACCTCCGCAGAACAAATATCGAGTTTGCTTCACGCAGAAACAGTGAGTCTGCATTACCGCCTTGTAGTATTACTTTTTTCAGGCAAACGAGACGTGGTTTCGTGCCTGCCGAATTCTCCTGCAGCAGTTTTCTCGCACGGCACCGCTCGAAAACGAAAATGGTCACCCGACACCGTGCTATGCTGCCGGACCGAGCGGCGAAACAGACCGTGAATGGCGTCGTCCCTCCCGGGTAGGGGCCAGGGCAGGGTAACCGGGAACTGTTGCCCGCGTAGCGACCGTGTCCAGGCCACTCGGTCTGCTCCTGCGCGCAGCCACGCAGTGCGGTCAAGCTCCCGCGAACGTACGAACTGTGTCAGATCGGCATGCATGCAGCTGGAGATTCCCGCGGGCCGCGGCTCCAACTGTTCTCGCGGTCGCGGGACCCGGGCCGTCTTGATTCGATTCCATTGGATTGGATTCGGTCGGGTCCGTCCGTGGATTTGGTCGCGCGTGTCGCGGCGCGCTGCAGCCGGGACGGCACGTTAACCTTAACCTCTGTTGATGGCAAAAATCGTATGCACATCAACACACTCAATTCCTGAAGTGATCAACAATCTAGCTGGTCTTCTCTTTTGCTGTCTTTTGCTGTATGAGGAACAGAACGGCCTTCTTCTTGCTGATCTCAAAGAAAACTTGATTCTCCTGGACGAATCTTCAAGGATCAACGGCAAACGGAACCTAAGCGACGTCTAGGTCCCGTTTTCCGGGTGCAGCGGCGTAGGGTTGGCCTACTGCCACGGCGATCTCTGAACTTGCAGGCAAGAACAAAGGAGTCGATGGGGAAAACGAAAAGAAAAGAAAAGCTATGCGTGGAAATAAAGTAGATATGTTTTTGTCGATGTTGGGTGTCCCTCTACCGGCCTCCGACCCTACGTATATATAGGGCGATCTGGACTTTGATCCTTTGATCGATCAGGAGACTGATCTGGCTACAACTCTGTTTTACAAGATTTGGTCCTTATCTGTACATTCAAAATCTAAATAGGAACCTGGTTTCCTTGATAATAAAAATAGTATAACCAGTGACGTTCGCTCCTCTCTGTGCTCCAAAATAATCAAGCATATCTCAACCGTAGCCCCGTCTTCATCTTATATCTGATGGTGGTTGTACGTGAACAAAACTGGAGTCTAAATCTTCAACTTCCTGTACTCTTACCTCCCCAACTCCATCAGCGTGTGTATATCTTCAGTTAAAAAACAATCTTCAGCTTAGCACATTAGCATCGTGATTCATATTTTTAATCTGCCAAATTTGACTATCAACAACCTCCAATCCATGGCCCCATCGCCCTTGCCCCGGCGTGCCGGCTCGTACACCCGCTCGCGTCGCGTTGCCGGCCCCGCGACTCCCGCGTGCCGCACTGACCGCGACGCGACCCCATCGGCTGCATGCATGCTTTGGCCCGAAGCAGGGATCCACGCGGAGACGCGGGCGGTCTCCTCGGTCGATCAGGTCGCGTCGTCGTGCATGGCTCCATCCATCGTGCGCTAGGCTAGAGCGAGCAACGTCGCCGTCGGGGTGAGCTGGTGCCTGCTGGCGAGCCGTGGCGCTGCCATGGGACCAAGGGACAGGACCCGGTCGGGCATGTGACCGGGTCCCGCTGGCGGTCTGCTCGGCCGCCCGGCCGCGCGGGCGGAGCTCGTACGTGACGGACGCGGAATTGATCCACACGGGGTGATGGGATTTGGGATGGGATACGGATGATGATTATGCTCCATGACCATGGGCGCAAAGCAAAGCCCTCGACTTCGACGTTGACGTGGGCACGCTTGATACGGTAGCAAGCTAGGCCGCGGTACGTCCACTCGTAGCTAAGCTACGGCCACTTCAAAGTGCCCCGGATCAAGCCGCCGGTCACGAGTACTTGATTGCCAATGCCATTTTCTGGCTATACTGATGTGAGGCCAGCTTCGCCCATTCATGATAAAATCCTTGTTTTCCTAGTATCTTAAAGCTAATCAATCCCTTTTTTTTTGCGGGGTAAAGCTAATCAAGCTCATTTACAATGGAAAGAAATTCGTTGTGTACCATCAAATTCAGTCTGAAACAAGTGTACTTCTATTTTGTTGCTGCACAATGAACATTATGATACACTTATTTTTTTTAAAGCCCAACGAAACTTTGTGTAGAACACTCCCTCTGTCAACTACAGTAATATAAAATTACTTAGGCCACTGCTTTAGTGATCTATAAACGTTCTTATTTACAGATGGAGTGCTTTGAAACAAGGCAAACTTTGCCAACAAACTAGAAAATGATAGTATCTCAAAGCAGCAATGGACAGCGGATGCGTATGTGGCCTAAACGGCTTATCACGGTCATGGTAGAAAACTAACTTTCAGCAGATTGTATCCGAAGTCAGAATATACTCGCATAGAGTTTGCATAGACATAGTCATATACGGGCTTGTAGGCCGCCCACTCGTGTCTCTAGCTGCACGTACTTGTGTACGGGGGTGCACTGAGGAATTATCCATCTCATTCCCGATTTTAGATTGGCGTATATGTTCATATATTTTTTGCGGGAGGCATATATGTTCATTTGACCATTGTGTGTATGCATAATGTTGTTTTGTGCGTCTACTTAACTTTCTTTGCAGATATGTACCATCGTGCTCCTTATGTTGCAAAATGTTTGGCATATCGCTAAAGGCAAAACTATGACTGTTCATTAGCGAATATTTTTTCTGACAAAATAATTTAATTTATTGAAATGTCGCATTGGCGCGTACAACTGCAATGATTGCAAACCCCCGTCTGTACTAGCATGATAAAAACAGGGCTACCAAGTCCACAACTCACCGAATTAGAAGTGTCTTGTTGGAGGGATGATTCTCAGACTAAACCGCCATTCATGTGGGGGTAAAACCCCATTGCCTGTTTGCTTCATTTGGATACACACCCAGAAATAGTTCATTGTGCCAGGGCATCTGTACAAGAGTATATAACTTAGAGTGAAGAAGAAAGTTTGTTAGTGATACCCCACAAACCACTAGGTGCCAAACAATGTCCCTTTATGCTGATGATGCGGCGGTGTTCATGGCCCCTATCAAGAAAGACATCGACAATTTCTCGGTGATCTTACGTGGTTTCGGGGAGGTCACCAGCCAATGCACCAACTGTAACATCCCAAATTTTCAATTTGGAATGTTATATATATTAGATCATTAATGCATATCATATTTTATTTGCTTTTGGTTTTGATCCTAAAAATTCTATGCAACTCAAGGACCCACGGAGAGAGTTGGGGATTTCGTTATTTTCATATTTGAGTTTTCTCAAATTTTGAGAATAGGATAATTTGATTTTATTTATTTTATCATCAATTATTTCTATTACAAAAATATGAGAGAGGGAATAAAATGACTTTCCCAAAATAAAGAAATATTGAGGATTTAATAAAAAATCAAATAAGATTTTATTTTGGAGTTTTTAGTTATTTTATTTGAATTTAGGAAAAATGTGCATTTTTCAAAATTGCATTTAGGCCCCAAACAAATGTTCACCTTGTGCGGCTTGATTTTAGAAGCCCTAGAAAATTTATTTCGGATTTTTTGGAGTCCGTTTAGTATTTCTTTTTATTTTTCTTCTGCGTGAAATATATATAAAAAAAACGCACCGACCTAACGGGCCGTGTCCGACCTGGACTCCTGGCCCGCTAGGCTATATAAGCCGGGGGGGGGAGGGAGGCCCAGCCAGAGCTAACCCTAGCCCGAGCCGCCCCAGCTCCCAGTCCCGCCGCACGCCGCCCGAGGTTCGCCGCGCATCGATTTCCGTGCGCCGTTTAAAAAAAACGTTCGGTTTTTCAGACGGATTTTCGTCGTCTTTTTTTGTTTCGTTTTTTTCTAAATAGATCGCTTTTTCCGGTTTATTTATTTCAGCGAGCGTTCGTCGTTTTTTTCTTTTTCTCGGATTAAATCCGCGATTTTTCTGATCGCGATTCCTGATTCGATTTTCGTTTTAGTATAACTTTTCGCTCGTTTATCGGAATCAGGCGATTCAAGCGCCTTGAGTTTTGTTTCGAAACCCTCTATCCGTTTCACCAACTTAAACAAGTTTTGCTACTGTAAAATTTGCCCTAGATCGAGATTAGTAGAACGAAGTTGTTTTCTTTCGCCGTTTGACTTTCGTTGCTTCGTTCGATTTGATTCTTTTTGCAAACCGGAGTTCTTAAGTTGAACCTTCTGGTTAGACCTCTACTTTGACTTTTACCTATGCATTAGATGAGTACTTATTATATGCTTGTTTGTTTGTCTGTCATAGAATACCCGGAGTGCGCCGCTTGTTACTTCGAATCGCTAGGTTTCGCGGATCATCAGCAAGGCAAGTAACACTTTGATCATACCTCCTACTACCCAGTTTTATTGCATTATATCAATCCTCAAACATTGCATGATTAGGATCTAATTAAATTGTGGGATGGGAAGTAGTTGAGGTAGTACCTATTACCTGTTTATTATCAAACCTTTGGGAGTTACTTCTACGTTTGCTTATTATGCCATGCTATGCTAGTAGACGTGGATTGGGTGAGTGATATCCATGACAGATGTGAGTTTGTTAATTAATGGTTTATCTAAGGTGGCAACTTAAACACACATCTGGGTGGATTGAGGCACCTGGGTATTCCAGGACTTGCCTGTTTTTCTTTTGGACCGCCACCCAGGCTCAAAGGGATCACGAGACTATTCATACTAGAAACTTCCGTGTGCAGCCACAAGCTATTATGGGCTCTAGCATAGTTGACTAAGTCGTGCGAACTCTTACAGTGGTAGACTAGTAGATGTAGGGGATGTAGGTGGTACGGTCTACCTGATCGTAAGGTGCTAGCGCTTCTGAAAGACTATGTCTCGGTCAATCGTCTTCTCAAACACCATGTAGTGCGAGAAACCAAACGGAGGCGATCGAGTCTTGTGGGGAAAAGTGCGCAAACCTCTGTAGAGTATAATAAAACTAATCATGGTTAGCCGTGTCCCCGGTTATGGACATCTTGAGTATCTAGTACCTGGATTTTCATGTGAATCTCAACATGTTACCCTAAATTAATTTTGTTGGGTTTTGTTTAATGATGATTCTTAATTGGGATTGAGGATGCTATCAACCATTCTCAATGTTTAACAACCACCATGATAGTAAATAAATTTATTCCTTTGAAGTAGGGAAAATTGGCTTTACGCAAAACTGTAACCATAGAGCTTTCCACCAGCCAAATATGCATATAGTATAGCTGTTTCATTCCATTATTCTCTATGTGTTACCTTGCCAGCATATTCCATGTGCTGACCCGTTTCGGGCTGCAACGTTAATGTTGCAGACTTTTCAGACGACGATTAAGGAGTTTTTAGGTCATGGTTCTATACTCAGTGATGCCGTTGGAGTTGATGAACTCACTTATCTTCCAAGCCTTCCGCTGTTATCGTTATTAGATGGCCTTAAGCCATATTTATTGTAATAAGTTCTCTCTTGAGACACTCGATGTAATAAGTGTGTGATTGCTACTCTGTTATAAATCCTTCGAGTACTGTGTGGTGTCAGCATTACTGATCCAGGGATGACACCGGAGCACAGAGATCAGACTGTTTGAGGTCTGGTCGCTACAGAGATGGTATCAGAGCACACGCTGACTATAGGACATGACCACTAAGCTAAAAACCTAGAACACTATTCACCCTCTTCTCTTCTGACTCCTCATCTTTTCTACTCTTTTAGGATGGCGGATGCAAGGAATAAGTTCGCGCAACCGGATGAAGATACACCCTTTGGACGTCACTTGAAGGAAGTCACTAGATACCTGAACATAGGAGTACCAAGCTTCACCGGAACCTACGACGCCACTTTACCTGAAGAAGAGCGCTGGATGATTCAAGTTCAAGTTCCAGGAAGGACGTTAATGCCAGTCACTAAGCCCATAGAGTTTTCTTTTGATGCACCAACTTGGAATCTAGGAAAGAGCATGGCAGCTCACATCGCCATGGGACGCATTGGAGAAGTCTACCGCAATAATCTCAAGGACACTATCTACCAGATTTGTGGGCGCCGAGATGAGCACTGGGAGATGATCAGTACCAGGAAGGATAGATCCATTGCAGCTTTTATCCAGGAGTTAAACCAGCACATTCGACGACAGGAGAACCAGATGTGCGCCGACATAATAGATCTGAAGAAGGCAAGGACAAGAATCAAGGAACTGGAGGAAAAACTCAAGGCTACACGTGAAGATTATGAAGAAGAAATTGAAGTATTGGTGGATAAGAATGTCGACCTAACAATGAAGATCGGGATATTTATGGGAGGCCCTACACCAGTAGATGAAGACGAAGAACCCAAGGAGATTAGCCCGGAAGACTACATCATCATCGACGACACCGACACGGATCTAGATGAGAGCGATGATGACTATATTGATGAAGCTGGAGCAGATATCATGGAGTCTGCAACCGAAGAATATTTCTAGTAGACCACCTCATCAGTAGTAGTAGTCCACCATGTAAATACAGTAGTCGGAGCACTTTGCGATAGTTAGATCGATTGTATGCCCTTGTTTGATTGAATGAAGTGAATTGTTTGCTTTTGCCTCATGTGCATATGGGTAGTGTTTTCTCTTTAGACCCCCTCTATTCTTACATCTCATCTTTTCTAAACCCTCAGATGCCTCCGAGACGTGACCCCGCATTTACCTTCCCATCGGAACTCACCCAGTTGATCCAGCAGCAGAACACATTGATGCAGTTGTTAGTCCAGAATCAGAATCAGGGAAACAACAACAACAACCAACCACCACCACCACCACCTGTTGATCACTTAGCCCGTTTTCTTAGGCTGAATCCGCCGATGTTTTCCAGTAGCACCGAGCCGATAGTAGCAGATGATTGGCTCCGCAAGACAGCTAGAGAGTTGACCACATCAGGATGCATAGATGCGGAGAAGGTGAAGTTTGCCGCACATCAGCTTGAAGGACCCGCAACATCATGGTGGGAGAATTTCACAGCCACTTTCCCCATCGACACTGTCACGTGGGACCAGTTTCAGCAGGCTTTTCGTACTGCCCATGTTTCAGCAGGAGCTATGGCCATGAAGAAGCGTGAGTTTCGCAACTTGCGCCAAGGAGGACGGACAGTTGGCTAGTATGTAGAGGACTTTAGTAAGTTAGCACGTTATGCCCCAGATGACGTCGCTACGGATGCAGCGAAGCAGGAGAAGTTTCTAGAAGGACTAAATGATGAGTTGAGCATGCAGTTGATGGTAGCAACCTTCAACAACTATCAGGAGTTGGTAGATCGTGCTCTTATGATTGAAGGCAAGCAGCAGCAAATTGAGAATCGCAAGAGGAAGTATGGACAAGGGAAGTACAATTCAGGAGCTCAGCAGAAGCCACGTTTTACCCCTAGACCGGGAGGACATTTTCAGCATACCCATGGAGGAGGTAGCTCGCACAATCATAATGGCACCAGGAATGGTAATGGTAATGGAGGAAGCAACGGCCATAATCGCACCAACCCATCAACCCCAGCCAAGAAGGACCTGAGCCAAGTCACTTGTTTTAAGTGTTCGAAGACCGGACATTATGCCAATGAATGTCCTGAATTACAAAATGGAAATAGCAATGGAAGCTCTGGGAAGAAGCCGAACCCTTTCAACAAGGGGTAGGTGAACCATGTTAGCGTGGAGGAGGTTGAAGCTCAGCCTGATGCAGTAATAGGTAAGTTTTTGGTTAAGTCATTTACTGCACTCGTTCTTTTTGATACTGGCGCATCGCATTCATACATCTCAAGGGGATTTGTGGATAAGTATAACCTGTCAACCCAAGCCCTTAGGTCACCCATGTTAGTAACCTCGCCTGGAGCAGAGTATATGGCTAGTCGATGGTGTGATCGGTTACCATTAAGGATTGGTAACTATGTTTTTCCCTCAGACCTAATAGTATTGGAATCCCAAGGATTGGATGTGATATTAGGCATGGATTGGTTATCAAAGTATGAAGGGAATATTGAATGTGCTAGTAAGTCAATTTTGCTTACCACACCAGAAGGGAGAAGGATCAAGTATGTATTCCGACATGTGCCAAAGAGGGCTCGAGTAAATTGCTTAACAAGAGTTGTGCAGGAGGAAGTACCAGTGGTAAGGGATTTCCCTGATGTATTTCCAGAAGAATTGCCAGGCATGCCACCGGATAGAGATATTGAGTTTTTAATTGAGCTATTGCCAGGCACAGGGCCAATATCAAAGAGACCATATAGGATGCCAGCAAAGGATTTGGTGGAAATTAAGAAGCAGATTAAGGAGTTACTAGATAAAGGGTATATTCGCCCAAGTTCTTCGCCTTGGGGGTCGCCAGTACTTCTAGTGGAGAAGAAGGATGGATCATTAAGGATGGTTGTTGATTATCGAGGATTGAATGAAGTTACGATCAAGAACAAGTATCCACTGCCAATGATAAATGATCTGTTTGATCGATTGCAAGGAGCTAAGGTATTTTCCAAGATCGATCTGCGATCAGGGTACCACCAACTGAAGATTCGAGAACAGGATATACCTAAGACAACTTTTACCACCAGGTATGGGCTGTACGAGTATACCGTTATGTCATTTGGTCTGACTAACGCACCTGCCTATTTTATGAACATGATGAACAAAGTGTTTATGGAGTTTTTGGATAAGTTCTTCGTGGTGTTCATTGATGATATCCTGGTTTACTCGAAGAATGAAGAGGAGCATAAGGAGCATTTGCGTTTGGTACTTGGAAAGCTCAGAGAACATCAACTATATGCCAAGTTTAGCAAATGTGAGTTTTGGTTGAAGGAAGTAGGATTCCTCGGACACATTATATCTGGAGAAGGTATAGTAGTAGATCCCGCTAAAGTTGATACCGTGACCAAATGGGAAGCACCGACCACGGTTGGAGAGATACGGAGTTTTCTTGGACTCGCAGGATACTACCGGAGATTTATTGAGAATTTCTCAAAGATTGCGAAGCCTATGACTGAGTTGTTGAAGAAGGATACCAAGTTCAAATGGACTGAGGAACGTGAGGCTAGTTTCCAGGAGTTGAAGAAGCGTTTGGTTACTTCACCAGTGTTGATTTTGCCAGACCAGACCAAAGATTATGAGGTGTATTGCGACGCTTCACGTCGAGGACTTGGAGCAGTGCTTATGCAGGAAGGGAGAGTTGTTTCATATGCCTCAAGACAACTGAAACCTCATGAGTTGAATTATGCCACGCATGATTTAGAGTTAGCAGCCGTAGTGCATGCATTGAAAACATGGAGACATTTCCTCATTGGAAATCATTGTGAGGTGTATACGGATCATAAGAGTTTAAAGTACATTTTCACGCAGAAGGAGTTAAACCTTAGACAAAGGAGATGGTTGGAGCTCATCAAGGATTATGATATGAAATTGCATTATCATCCCGGAAAGGCTAATGTTGTAGCTGACGCATTAAGCCGTAAGAGCCACAACAATACATTAATGACGGGGGAAATCCCAAGGGAGTTAGCCGAAAATCTTCGAGAGTTATGCTTAGAAATAGTCCCGAGAGGCTATGTAGCAGCATTGGAGATTCAGTCTACATTGATGGATAAAATCAGAGAAGCTCAAAGGACTGACAAGGAGATCGCTTCTATTAAGGAGAAACTTAGCAAAGGAAAGGCTAAAGGATTTCGTGAGGATGAGCACGATACCCTATGGTTTGAAGACCGTGTTTACGTGCCCAATGATCCGGAGATCAGGAAGTTGATACTGCAAGAGGCACATGATTCACCATATTCGATTCACCCAGGAAATACCAAGAATTATTTGGATTTGAAGGATATTTTCTGGTGGACCGGAATGAAGAAAGATATTGTGGAGTACGTAGCAGTTTGTGATGTATGTCAGAGAGTAAAAGCAGAGTATCAGAAGCCAGCAGGATTGCTACAACCATTGCCGATACCCGAATGGAAGTGGGATAAGTTAGGCATGGATTTTATCATGGGATTACCCAGGACTCGTTCAGGCTATGACTCGGTTTGGGTTGTAGTCGATCGGTTGACGAAGGTAGCTCATTTCATCCCAGTAAAGACCACTTACACCAGTGCTAAGTTGGCAAAGATATACATGACCAGGATCGTATGTCTACATGGAGTTTCGAGGAGTATCATATTAGATAGAGGAACCCAGTTTACCTCAAAGTTCTGGAAGCAGTTGCATGAAACTTTGGGTACCAGGCTAGAATTCAGTACAACTTTTCATCCACAGACAGATGGACAGACCGAGAGAGTCAATCAGATTTTGGAGGATATGCTGAGAGCTTGTGCGCTAGATTATGGATCTAGTTGGGACGACAATTTGCCATATGCAGAGTTCTCTTACAATAACAATTACCAAACCAGTTTAAAGATGGCCCCTTTCAAAACTTTGTACGGAAGGAGATGCAGGACACCGTTGTCGTGGGACGAAGTTGGAGACCGTTAGTTGTTTGGACCCGACTTGATTAAAGAGTCTGAACAGAAAGTGAAGTTGATTCGCGACAGGCTCAAGATAGCCCAGTCCAGACAGAAGAGTTATGCAGATTCTAAACGGAAGGAGACAGTTTACGAAGTTGGAGATATAGTTTATCTTCGAGTATCACCACTTCGGGGAACAAAGCGTTTTGGGGTTAAAGGAAAGTTAGCGCCACGATTTGTAGGACCATACCGAGTTTTGGAGTGTATGGGAGAAGTGGCCTACAAGTTGGAATTGCCCGAAGGATTGTCAGGAGTTCATGATGTGTTCCACATTTCCCAGTTGAAGAAATGTCACGTTGAGATGGCTGACATACCTTTGAGAGACACAGTGCCATTGGAAACAATTCAATTGGATAACGATTTGACCTATGAGGAGAAACCAGTTAAGATTCTCGAGTTTGCCAGCCGAGTCACTCGCAGCAAGGTTATCAAGTTTTGCAAAGTTCAGTGGAGCAACCACACTGAGGATGAAGCCACCTGGGAACGAGAGGAAGATTTGCTTAAGGACCACCCTCACCTATTTTCTAGCCAACCCGAATCTCGAGGGCGAGATTCATCTTATCGGGGGTAGGTTTGTAACATCCCAAATTTTCAATTTAGAATGTTATACATTAAATCATTAATGCATATCATATTTTATTTGCTTTTGGTTTTGGTCCTAGAAATTCTACGCAACTAAAGGACCCACGGAGAGAGTTGGGGATTTCGTTATTTTCATATTTGAGTTTTCTCAAATTTTGAGAATAGGATCATTTGATTTTATTTATTTTATCATCAATTATTTATATTACAAAAATATGAGAGAGGAAATAAAACGACTTTCCCAAAATAAAGAAATATTGAGGATTTAATAAAAAAATCAAATAAGATTTTATTTCGGAGTTTTTAGTTATTTTATTTGAATTTAGGAAAAATGTGCGTTTTCCAAAATTGCATTTAGGCCCCAAATAAATGTTCACCTTGTTCGGCTTGATTTTAGAAGCCCGTGAAAATTTATTTCGGATTTTTTGGAGTCCGTTTAGTATTTCTTTTTATTTTTCTTCTGCGAGAAATATATAAAAAAAACGCACCGACCTAACGGGCCGTGTCCGACCTGGACTCCTGGCCCGCTAGGCTATATAAGCCGGGGGGCGGGGGAGGCCCAGCCAGAGCTAACCCTAGCCCGAGCCGCCCCAGCTCCCAGTCCCACCGCCGCCGCCAGCTCCCGCCGCCGCCGCCGCCAGCTCCCGCCACCGCCGCCGCCGGACGCCGCCGCCGCCACACGCCGCCCGAGGTTCGCCGCGCATCGATTTCTGTGCCGTCGTTTTTTTAAAAAGAAACCGTTCGGTTTTTCCGACGGATTTTCGTCGTCTTTTTTTCTGTTTTGGTTTTTTCTAAATAGATCGGTTTTTCCAGTTTATTTATTTCAGCGAGCGTTCGTCATTTTTTTTTCTTTTTCTCGATTAAATCTGTGATTTTTCTGATCGCGATTCCTGATCCGATTTTCGTTTTAGTATAACTTTTCGCTCGTTTATCGGAATCAGGCGATTCAAGTGCCTTGAGTTTCGTCTCGAAACCCTCTATCCGTTTAACCAACTTAAACAAGTTTTTGCTACTGTAAAATTTTCCCTAGATCCAAATTAGTAGAACGAAGTTGTTTTCTTTCGCCGTTTGACTTTCGTTGCTTCGTTCGATTTGATTCTTTTTGCAAACCGGAGTTCTTAATTTGAACCTTCTGGTTAGACCTCTACTTTGACTTTTACCTGTGCATTAGATGAGTACTTATTGTATGCTTGTTTGTTTTTCTATGATAGAATACCTGAAGTGCGCCACTTGTTACTTCGAATCACTAGGTTTCGCGGATCATCAGCAAGGCAAGTAACACTTTGATCATACCTCCTACTACCCAGTTTTATCAATCCTCAAACATTGCATGATTAGGATCTAATTAAATTGTGGGATGGGAAGTAGTTGAGGTAGTACCTATTACCTGTTTATTATCAAACCTTTGGGAGTTACTTCTACGTTTGCTTATTATGCCATGCTATGCTAGTAGACGTGGATTGGGTGAGTGATATCCATGACAGATGTGAGTTTGTTAATTAATGGTTTATCTAAGGTGGCAACTTAAACACACATCTGGGTGGATTGAGGCACCTGGGTATTCCAGGACTTGCCTATTTTTCTTTTGGACCGCCACCCAGGCTCAAAGGGATCATGAGACTATTCATACTAGAAACTTCCGTGTGCAGCCACAAGCTATTATGGGCTCTAGCATAGTTGACTAAGTCGTGCGAACTCTTACAGTGGTAGACTAGCAGATGTAGGGGATGTAGGTGGTACGGTCTACCCGATCGTAAGGTGCTAGCGCTTCTGAAAGACTATGTCTCGGTCTTCCATCTTCTCAAACACCATGTAGTGCGAGAAACCAAACGGAGGTGATCGAGTCTTGTGGGGAAAAGTGCGCAAACCTCTGCAGAGTGTAATAAAACTAATCATGGTTAGCCGTGTCCCCGGTTATGGACATCTTGAGTATCTAGTACCAGGATTTTCATGTGAATCTCAACATGTTACCCTAAATTAATTTTGTTGGGTTTTGTTTAATGATGATGCTTAATTGGGATTGAGGATGTTGTCAACCATTCTCAATGTTCAACAACCACCATGATAGTAAATAAATCTATTCCTTTGAAGTAGGGAAAAATTGGCTTTACACAAAACTGTAACCATAGAGCTTTCCACCAGCCAAATATGCATATAGTATAGCTGTTTCATTCCATTATTCTCTATGTGTTACCTTGCTAGCATATTCCATGTGCTGACCCGTTTCGGGCTGCAACGTTAATGTTGCAGACTTTTCAGATGACAATTAAGGAGTTTTTAGGTCGTGGTTCTATACTCAGTGATGCCGTTGGAGTTGATGGACTCACTTATCTTCCAAGCCTTCCGCTGTTATCGTTATTAGATGGCCTTAAGCCATATTTATTGTAATAAGTTCTCTCTTGAGACACTCGACGTAATGAGTGTGTGATTGCTACTCTGTTATAAATCCTCTGAGTACTATGTGGTGTCAGCATTACTGATCCAGGGATGACACCGGAGCACAGAGATCAGACTGTTTGAGGTCTGGTCGCTACACCAACTTTCACAAAGAGCTCCGTTGTGCCCATCCGGTGCAATAATGTTATCTTTGGAAACATTCTACAAAGTTTGCCGGCAACTAGAGGGTCCTTCCCTTTAAGATACTTGGGCCTCCCCCTATCCGTTGGGCAACTAAAGAAGGTGGACTTCCAATTTCTTGAGGACAAGGTTGCAAGCAAGTTGGTTACTTATGAAGGGCAAAACATAACGACCATTGGGCGTACAACACTAGTAAAATCTGTCATCACCTCCCTCGCGGTCTACTTCATCACTTCATTGGTCGCCATGGAGCATCTTGCAAAATGTGAACAAGCTGGAACAGGCTTTCCTTTGGGTTGGGTCGGATAAGACCACAGGTGCAAAGTGCAAGGTAAATTGGAAGGTTGTTTGCCGCCCGCGGGAGTATGGTGGCCTTGGAGTCCTCAACACCGACAAGTTTGCACGCGCCTTACGCCTGAGATGGCCATGGTTTGAATGGACGGAGCCAAACAAGACGTGGGTCGGATTGGGCAATCCATGTGACGAGGTGGACCTATATTTCTTCTATGCATCAACTACCATTACTGTGGGGAATGGGGACAAAACACCTTTGTGGGACTCCCCTTGGCTACATGGAACCAAGCCAAAGGATGTTGCTCCACTAATCTTTGAGGCTTCCATGAGAAAAAATTGGAAGGTGCGAGAGGCCCTAAAAAACAACGTCTGGATCCTCAAGATCAACCCCTTCACAGTCATCTCTGTCGAGCACATCCGGCAATTCTTCACGCTTTGAACGCTCGTGCATAATTTCCATCTCGATGAACTTTCCTAGGATACTATTATATGGAAGCACACGACTGATGGGCACTACACCGCAGCCTTCGCCTATAAGTCACAATTTCTTGGTTTGGTCCTCTCTCCCATGGAGATCATGATTTGGAAGGTTTGGGTGCTGCCAAAGGCAAAGTTCTTTGCTTGGCTGGCTATCCAAGATAGAATCTGGGCAGCCGACAGGCTTGCCAAGCAGGGATGGCCAAACTGTGGTCTTTTCCCTCTTTGCAAAAGGGAGAAAGAGAGTGGGCCACACCTTTTCTTCAAGTGCCGAGATTCCATTCAGCTTTGGAAGATGGTCATTGAGAAATTCCGTATAGAACATATGGACACCTCCTTCTGGCATCTAGATGATTCCGTCAAGAATTGGTGGACAAATCGAGCCGGCGCAGGAGTCCCCAACTGAAAAGCGATGGCCTCGCTGACCCTGCTTGTGTCATGTACCATTTGGAACGAGAGAAATGCCAAGGTTTTCCGGCATAAGAGCGCCCCACCGCCAATTTTTCTCACTACGATCACTAATGAGGCAAATGTTTGGGTCATGGCCAGAGCAAAGAAACTAGGATCTATTATTTTGCGTGAGTAATCTTTCATGCCGTGTAAGGGTGACTGTTGTAACAAACTCTCCTCTCTGCTTAATTAATATATGAGGCAAACCTTTTGCCTCGGTTTAAAAAAAAGAATGGATACTATTAAAGGGACATAAATTTGAGGCCACCTGAACTTTGGACCAAACAGCCCGAGCGAACTTGCACTCAAAAGAGAGATATTTGATTGATTCAATGTGATCACAAAGATACAACTTGTACTTCTTTGACAATTATGTCTTGTAAGGTTGTCCCTTGTCAAGATGACTCATCCATGCACATACTTGACACAATCTTAACTTTCAATGACATATTAAGTTTTCGCAATTTCTTATTATTTTTAGGAGCACAATAGACAAGAGCAAGATACACTAAGTTTTCTGAGAATTTCTAACTATGGTGTAAATTCCAACGGAACTTTCGGGACCTTTCAATAAGTCACAGACTCAATTGAACAGAGGATTCCGTGTTACTAGTCGTGGTTCCATTAAATCCTTTTAGCGGGGATACTCCCAAGACATTCGCAATTGTGAAATATTTATGTCTCACAATCCAAAGAAGTCTAGGATGCTGCTCTTGTAAGGCACATTTCCAAGTCAGGTGTCCTCCCAGAACCTAATTTAAGAGCCGACTCTAGGGCAAAAAGTTTCAAACCAGAATAAGAAATCCTTCATTTGCTCCGTACCAGCCTAGGAATGTGAATCCACTAGGTTTCCAGTGACCATATGAGACCGCTTTTAGAGCCTACATTTGTATTTACATAGGTGTTCTTGCCACACGACATTCTCGGTAAGAAGTATGTGAAGGAAATATGCCCTAGAGGCAATAATAAAGTTGTTATTTTATATTTCCTTATATCATGATAAATGTTTATTATTCATGCTAGAATTGTATTAACCGGAAACTTGATACATGTGTGGATACATAGAAAAAACACCGTGTCCCTAGTAAGCCTCTACTGGACTAGCTCGTTAATCAAAGATGGTTAAGTTTCCTAACCATAGACATGTGTTGTCATTTGATGAATGAGATCACATCATTAGGAGAATGATGTGATGGAAAAGACCCATCCGTTAGCTTAGCATGTTGATCGTTCAGTTTTATTGCTATTGCTTTCTTCATGTCAAAAACATATTCCTTCGACTATGAGATTACGCAACTCCCGGATACCAGAGGAATTCCTTGTGTGCTATAAAACGTCACAACGTAACTGGGTGATTATAAAGATGCTCTACAGGTATCTCTGAAGGTGTTTGTTGGGTTGGCATAGATCGAGATTAAGATTTGTCACTTTGAGTACCGGAGAGGTATCTCTGGGCCCTCTCGGTAATGCACATCATAATAGGCCTTGCAAGCAATGTGACTAATGAGTTAGTTGCAGGATGATGTATTACGGAACGAGTAAAGAGACTTGCCGGTAACGATATTAAACTAGGTACGAAGATACCGACGATCGAATCTCTAGCAAGTAACATACCGATGACAAAGGGAATAACATATGTTGTCATTACGGTACAACCGATAAAGATCTTCGTAGAATATGTGGGAACCAATATGAGCATCCAGGTTCTGCTGTTGGTTATTGACCGGAGAGGTGTCTCGGTCATGTCTACATAGCTCTCGAACCCGTAGGGTCTGCACGCTTAACGTTTGATGACGATTTTGTATTATATGAGTTATGTGATTTGGTGACTAAATGTTGTTTGGAGTCCTGGATGAGATCACAGACATGACGAGGAGTCTCGAAATGGTCGAGAGGTAAAGATTCATATATAGGACGATGATATTCGGACACCGAAAGTGTTCTAGGGGTACCGATTGGGTACATATCGGGTCACTAGAAGGGGTTACGGGCAACCCCAGGCAAACTATATGGGCCTAATGGGACAAGAGAGGGACAGACCAGCCCCTAAGGGGATGGTGCGCCCCCTTCATATGGGCTGGCCAAATTGGAGTAGAAAAGGGGAAGGAGGAAAGGAAAAAGGGAATAGGATTCCCCCTTCCCACTCTTCCCTTCCTACTCCGAATAGGAATAGGGAAGTGGGGAGGCCGAATTGGGAGGACCCCAAGTAGGATTCCTCCTACTTGGGGCGCCCCTTGGCTGCCTCTCCTCCCCTCCAATCTATATATATGAGGGAGGGGGGCACCGCTAGAACACACACCAACAATTGTTAGCCGTGTGCGGCGCCCCCTCCATAGTTTACGCCTCCGGTCATATTCACGTAGTGTTTAGGCGAAGCCCTGCGCGGATTACTTCACCATCACCGTCATCATGTCGTCCTGCTGACGGAACTCTCCCTCTACACTTTGCTGGATCAAGAGTTCGAGGGACGTCATCGAGCTGAACATGTGCAGAACTCGGAGGTGCCGTACGTTCAGTGGTTGATCGGTCGGAACGAGAAGAAGTTCGACTACATCAACCGCGTTGTCAAACGCTTATGATTTCGGTCTACGAGGGTACGTGGAGACACTCCCCCCTCTCATTGTTATGCATCTCCTAGATAGATCTTGCGTGAGCGTAGGATTTTTTTAAAAATTACATGCTACATTCCCAACAGTGGCAACCGAGCCAGGTGTATGCGTAGATGATATGCACGAGTAGAACACAAAGAGTTGTGGGTGGTGATCATCATACTGCTTACTACCAATGTCTTATTTTGATTCGGTGTTATTGTTGGATGAAGCGGCCCGGACCAACCTTCATGTTCATGAGACCGGTTTCACTGACAGACATGCAACTAGTTTTGCATAAAGGTGGCTAGCGGGTGTCTGTTTCTCCAACTTTAGTTGAATCAATTTTGACTGCGGCCGGTCCTTGTTGAAGGTTAAAACAACAAACTTGATAATCACCATTGTGGTTTTGATGCGTAGGTAAGAACGGTTCTTGCTAGAAGCCCATAGCAGCCACGTAAAACTTGCAACAACAAAGTAGAGGTCGTCTAACTTGTTTTTGCAGGGCATCTTGTGATGTGATATGGTCAAGACATGATGCAATATATGCTGTTGTATGAGATGATCATGTTTTTTAAAATTTATCGGCAACTGGCAGGAGCCTTATGGTTGTCGCTTTATTGTATGAAATGCAAACACCATGTAATTGCTTTACTTTATCACTATGCGTTAGCGATAGTTGTAGAAGCAACAGTTGGCGAGATGACAACGATGCTACGATGGAGATCAAGGTGTCAAGCCGGTGACGATAGAGATCATGACGGTGCTTTGCAGATGGAGATCAAAGGCACAAAATGATGATGACCATATCATGTCACATATTTTGATTGCATGCGATGTTTATCTTTTATGCATCTTATTTTGCTTAGTACGGCGGTTGCATTATAAGATGATCCCTCACTAAAATTTCAAGGTATAAGTGTTCTCCCTGAGTATGCACCGTTGCGACAGTTCGTCGTGCCGAGACACCACGTGATGACCGGGTGTGATAAGCTCTACGTTCACATACAATGGGTGCAAGACACTTTTGCACATGCGGAATACTCGGGTTAAACTTGACGAGCCTAGCATGTACAGACATGGCCTCGGAACACTGGAGACCGAAAGGTCGAATGTGAATCATATAGTAGATATGATCAACATAGAGATGTTCACCATTGAATACTACTCCATCTCACGTGATGATCGGACATGGTTTAGTTGATTTGGATCACGTCATCATTTAGATGACTCGAGGGATGTCTATCTAAGTGGGAGTTCTTAAGTGATATGATTAATTGAACTTAATTTATATCTATGTCACTTAGTCCTGATAGTATTTGCATATCTATGTTGTAGATCAATAGCTCACGATATAGCTCCTATATATATTGATATGTTCCTTGAGAAAAGTTGAAAGTTGATAGTAGCAATGATGGGGACTGGGTCCATGATCTAAGGATTATCCTCATTGCTGCACAGAAGAATTATGTCCTAGATGCACCGCTAGGTGACAGACCTATTGCAGGAGCATATACAGACGTTATGAACGTGTAGGATCAGAAGTATGTCTAGAGGGGGTGATTAGACTACTTGACCAAATAGAAATCTAGCCTTTTCCTAATTTTAGTTCTTGGCAGATTTTAGCAGCTTAGCACAAACAAGTAATCAACCTACACATGCAATTCTAAGAGTATAGCAGCAGAATGTAAAACAATTGCATATGAAGGTAAAGGGATGAGTTTAAGGGAGCAAACACAATGTTGACACAGAGATTTTTGGCGTGGTTCCAATAGGTGGTGCTATCGTACATCCACGTTGATGGATACTTCAACCCACGAAGGGTAACGGTCGTGCGAGTCCACAGAGGGCTCCACCCACGAAGGGTCCACAAAGAAGCAACCTTGTCTATCCCACCATGGCCGTCGCCCACGAAGGACTTGCCTCACTAGGGTAGATCTTCAAGAAGTAGGCGATCTCCTTGCCCTTACAAACTCCTTGGTTCAACTCCACAATCTTGTTGGAGGCTCCCAAGTGACACCTAGCCAATCTAGGAGACACCACTCTCCAAGAAGTAACAAATGGTGTGTTGATGATGAACTCCTTGCTCTTGTGCTTCAAATGATAGTCTCCCCAACACTCAACTCTCTCTCATAGGATTGGATTTGGTAGAAAAAAGATTTGAGTGGAAAGCAACTTTGGGAAGGCTAGAGATCAAGATTTATGTGGTTGGAATGGAATATCTTGACCTCAACACAAGTGTAGGTGGTTCTCTCTCAGAAAATATGTATTGGAAGTGTAGGCATATTATGATGGCTCTCTCCATGAATGAAGAGTGGGTGGAGGGGTATATATGGCCTCCACACAAAATCTAACCGTTACACACAAATCACCAAACTCGGTGGGACCGAATCATTAAACTCGGTGGGACCGATTTAGTTCAAAATATGAACTTTAGGATTCTCAGTGGGACCGATGTCATTAGGGTTAGGGCATAACGTAATCTCGGTGAGACCGACTACACAAACTCGGTGAGACCGATTTTGGTAATAGCCAAACAGAGAGTTGGTCTGGCAAACTCAATGGGACCGATTTGCTCTTTCGGTTGGACCAAAATGTTACGAAAAGGAAACAGAGAGTTTGCATTGCAATCTCGGTGGGACCGATCGCTCATCTCGATTAGACCGAAACGTTACGAAGGGAAACAGAGAGTTTGCAACCCCATCTCGGTGAGACCGAGATCCCTATCGGTGAGACCGAATTAATTAGGGTTTCTGGCAGTGGCTATGTCAACTGAACTCGGTGGCTCCGGATGAGAAACTTCGGTGGGGCCGAGTTGGACTTTTTGGTTTAGGACATATGTGGAAGTGAGAAAGTAGTGGAGGGTTTTGGAGCATACCACTAAGCATTTTGAGCAAGATTCTCATTAAGCAACACCTCATCCCTTCTTAATAATATTGGCTTTTCCTATAGACTCAATGTGATCTTGAATCACTAAAATAGAAAATGTAGAGTCTTGTGCTTTCAGCTTGAGCCAATCCTTTGTCCTCAGCATTTTGAAGGGTCCACTTTCTAATCCATGCCATGCCAAACATTGAGCTTTCCTGAAATATTTATCTTGGAATAGCATTAGCTCAATGAGCTATATGTTGTTAGGAATTACCAAAACCACCCCGGGATAGTTGCACTTTCAGTCTCCCCCTTTTTGGTAATTGATGACAACATATAGATCAAAGCTTCGACAAATGATTAATGAGATTGAAAAAACATCGTCGCTTTGAAAAGTATGTGATAAGCAAGAGCTCCCCCTAAGTTTGTGCATTATTTAAGATTTGCTTTTGAATGCAAATGCACAATCGATTAGGATCATGGGTTACTCTTCCATGTCACATACATCTTGGTGGAGCGCTCAAAATGATAAAGATTAAAGACATGCACTCATCACCAAGCAAAGTGAATGATCATAGTAGGATATAAAAGATAGCATTACCCAACAAGCATTAAGAGTAGCATATGATCAAACACTTGACCAAGTAAGTATCTCACAAGGACACAAAGTAAAATCACACAAGCACGCAATAAAGTTTCAAACCAAACCAAATAAGTGCAAAGAGAGATAAAAACCAACACACACACACTCTCTCTCTCTCGATGCCTATGATCTATACATTTTTATCCCCCTTTGGCAACAAGTTACCAAAAAGTTTGAAAATGCATAGTGCTAAAACGACTCTCAGGCTTGATCTTCGGGAGGTGGAGTAGATAGGACTCCAAGGACGAAAGCTTCCGATGAAGTAGTTGGAGCAGATGGAGTGGGTGCTGGAGGTGGCACTAGAGCTGTGGTTGCTGGTGCTGACACTGAAGCTCGAGTATCTGTCACAGGCACTGCAGCAGATCTTGGACCTCGTGGCACTCGCTTGAAAGCATCAGTAGTGGACTTGCCCTTCCTCTCCTATGCTTCCTCCTGTAGCTGCTCAACTGCAGATTGGATCTCAGTTACCTTGATATCTAGATCATAGAACTTTTGCTCAACAATCCTCTCCAGGCTCTCCTGGTTCTTGGTCAGGGTGGCCAAGCCCTTCTCAATCCTCAGGGTGGATTGGATCAGATATCCAAGCTGGTCTTGCTTGGTCTTCAAGAATACCTGAGATGCCTCCTCAATAGTTGGCATCTTTGCAGCCTTTTCTGCCATTGCCTTCTCTCTCTTCTCATGTGCTTGAGCTGAAGATGGTTCATTTTCATCCATCACCACAATGTTGTCTTCAAATTCAGGATAGATGGGCAGGTGCTCCTTGTCCAAAAGATATGTGCCTGTGCCTATTTTTGAGTTAATGAGCTCCTGAATATGTGGGGCATACCCACAACTTCTCTTCTGATCAGCTGCAGTCCTCTTGATTGCTTCCACAATCAGACTCATGACCTTGAACTTCTGTGGGACATCAAATATGTGCAGCAAGTTTATAGCATGTCCTCTGATCATCTTGTGATCACCTGACTTGGGTAGCAATGTGTGCCTTAATATCCAGTTGATTGTTGGCAGACCAGACAACAGGTAATGGACAGATCCAAACTTATGTGTATCCAAGGCAACATCTAGGATCTCCTTGTACATATTGGCCATAGAGTTGTGGTCTTTCTTCTTCTTTGCATAAATGACCAAGTCATCCTCATGTTCCTCAGGAGCATTTATAAGTTTGGCCCATTCTTCAATTGTATACTGGTACCTAGTACCCTCAGACATCCACATAATCCTTCCATCTAGATAGAAGTGTGCAGTAGAGTAAAATTGCATAATGAGCTCATCATTCCACTTGGTGAACTTCTGAGCCACAAACTCATCAACTCCACATGCCTTAAAGCTATCAAGTACTCCAGGGAAGTGATCCTCATTCTCTTTGATGAATTCCCAGTCAACCCATCTCATATCACACACAATGGGCTTCTTGTCAAGCAACACTGTCTCATAGAAATCTTGTTGTTCCTTGGTGTGAAACCTGTAGTCCACATCAGTTCTTCTCCTGATAGCATATGGATCAGACTGTCTCCATAGTCTCAATCCTACATCCTTCCTGATTTTCATGTTTTCTGCAACTGGGTGAGCATCAACGTGGCCAGGGATCTTTGGCTTCAGCTTCCTCAAAACAATAGAATCATCTTCCTCTTCTTCTTCAGCAGCTTGAGGCACTGGGCCTTGTTCTTCTCCTCAGCAGGGATGTTCCTAGTGCTCCTCTTGGGTTTTGGCTTTGGAGCTGGAGCAGCTGTCTTGGGAGCAGTTTTGGGCTTAGATGGAGTAGCCCCTGATCTTATCGCATCTCCCATGAGATTTTGAGCTTTGGGTGCTGGTGCAACATCCTCTTCCTCTTCATCATCATCATCTCTCATAATTGATGATCTGCCAAGCACTCTGGCAGTGGTCTTCTTGACCCTTTCCTTCCTTTTCTTGCCTTCTCCAACTGCCTCTTCAGATGGCTTGGAGGTTTCAGCAGTGGATGCTCTGGCTTTAGACATGGGGACTCTCTTTGCTGGTGCCTTCTTGTGCAACCCAGGCTTGACTGTAGCAGGTGAGCCATACTCTTTCTTCAACACTTTCTTCTTTGAAGTGGTTTCATATTCAACAGCCACATAGTCTTCATCTTCAGAGTCAGAAGTCCTCTTCTTCCTTGTTCTGGTAGCAGCCTTTGGCAGATTGCTTAGAGTGCTCCTGCTGCCTTCCTCATAGCTGCTAGAGGGACTAGTGCCCTCACTTAACTGAACCTGTTTCTCTGACTTGTTTTGGCTGTCACTTCGGTCAGACATCTTGCAAGTACACTATCAGCAGACCCTGTGAATAGGTTATAGATGAGGTAGCGTAGATGAGCATCACAAAGTATATGAGTTTTTGCAAAACAGATGACTTAAAAATTTAGTTTTAGTTCTTCACAGAAAGCATTTCGGATCTACCGATTTGTAAACCCGGTGACACTGAAGCAGCTTTTGGAACCTGAACTAGTGAACTCGGTCAGACCGAGTCACAGTTCAGTGGTATCGAGACTGCTAGGGTTTCACAGAGAATCGAACTCGGCCACACCGATTTGCAATTTTCAGTTGGACCGAAAATGTGTGTGCTCTGGCCTAAGACAAAATCGGTGAGACCGATTTCTACAACTTGGTCGGTCCGAGATGAATTCGGCGGAGACCTAACCCTAAATTTTCAAATCAAAACTAATCTACGGGATGTTTTTGCTGGACAGGATGATTTCAATCATGGCAAGAAACATGGCAAAGCAATGTGCTAAGAATCGGAGTGAAGGATTAGCACAACGATCAAGTTCGTACCCTAGTTCGGCAACGAACTTGCTACAGCGGCAACGACGGTGAAGATTTCCGTTGATGGCGACGGAGACCAGCGGCGGGAGGTCGCTGGCGACGAGAGGACGATCCGGAGACCAGAGGAGGCAGAGCAGGTTACGCACGGGCGAAGGGGTTTGGAGAAATTTCCAAAATTTGACCCGGCGGTATATATAACCTGACCCTGTCGGTGTGACCGAGTGGAACGACTCGGTGGCACCGAGATGCAAAACTACAAGCAGTTACTGCAACTCGGTGTGACCGAAAAGTTCTAATCGGTTGCACCGAGATTGAAAATCCTAGATCAACTTGGTCACTCAGTAGGACCGAAAAGGATGAATCGGTCAGACTGAGATGCACAAAGAGGTTTTGGGGGTTTAAGTCTATGACGAATCGGGATCTCCGAGTGCTCCTCACACAGAGTGGTTCGAGTCTGACTTGATCAAACTTTGTGATGTAGCATGAATAGAGTTTGAGACAAGAAAAGCATAGATAGCTAGAGGGTGTTCTTAGGCATTCTTGTCCATCCCTTTGGCAAAAAGAGAAAGAGCCAAACAATCAAAGCAACAAATGGATGTCCTCGAATGAGTAAAATATGCAATCAACATGCTCACACAATAAAGTGGCAAATGAAATATGTGACAAAGCATGCACAAACATTCTAGCATCTATCAGGCAATTGGCGATGACTAGGTCATCTATATATGAGTATATTGACTTAGGAGTCAAATGAGAACATTTGATCATAGGTCATACTCATCGTTTAAGCATAAGTGGGGTTACCACTTTTACATAAAGCATTGTTGTGTTCACACCATTAGAGTTGCTTTAGCTCATAGATTTGAGTAAAGCTCCCCCTAGACGTGATATTCCCCCTAAAGGGAATGAACTAACCTTGGGTTTTGTCGATGATGACTTCATGTAGATGTTGAAGATGTAGATGCTCAATGTTGATGTAGATCATTTGGAGCAATCCTTTGGAGTGAGTTTCACTTTCAATACCTACACGGGTTAGTCCCACAAGGAACAAACAAGGATATCCATAGACATAGAGTGACATATGCACAAGATGATGTCCATGAAATCATTAAGTTACCTTGTCCCTTGTCTTACCAACAAGAGGGTTTGTGACTCCTTGAACTAGTGCAAGATATGGAAGTAGTTTGCACTTGTCCTTGCCAAAATGATAAGAGTGAAGTATGTTGGCGAAGTCATCCTCAGGAACTCTCTAGTTCTTCTTCTTCTGGATCCACACCATCTTGATGGGAACCGTTGAGACGTAGTTGTACTTGATGAAGTGGAACTTGATGTAGTCTTGGGAATCCACTTGACCAAGGCCTTAGGTGCTTCTTAAAATGCATCAATTTCCTCTTGAAGCTTGTCCTTGCCTTTTTGCTTGTGGTCTTGTGGTGGAAGATCATCTTGAGCTTGTGTTCCTTTGAAGGAAGTAGGATCATACTTCTCTTGTTGAGGAACAAACTTCGTCATGGGGTATTGATCTTCTTCCCACTCAACTCCATTGGCATTGAATTTTCGTTCAAAACCAACACCTTGATTCTCCGGTGTCTTCCTTGCTTGCGCACAATTTCCTCAAATTGCTTACTTCCAGCAAGACTCTTGTAAACACCTTTCTCTATGATTCACTTCAATAAGCTATTTTCTTGCTCAAGTGTAACTTGGCTAAGAGAATCATTAGTTGAATCAAGAGAACTACTAGAAGCAACAATATTGAATTTAGCATGATTATTGTTACTACTAGATGAAGAATCTTTCTTGCTCTTGTTGTTAGATTTAACTTGTGGCATGTAAGTAGACAAGAGTAAACGCTTGGCAATGTAAGAACTTTTCTTGCGAAGATCATCATTGATTGCCTTTTAAAAACTCATGCTCTTGCTCAAGGTTGAGCTTTTCAAAGCATAGCTTATCATGAGTCTTTAAAAGTTCTCGATGATTTTCCAAGGTAGTTTCATGAGCTAACTTAAGAGTGTTTAGTTCTTTAGTTAGACGCTCAATCTCCTTCTTATCATCATCATTCGTTTTATCTTGATTATCATGATTAATAGCATGCTCATCATAGTTTTCATCACCAGAGTTGTCAACAAGTAAATCATCATCTCCTAGCAAATCATCTTCATCACTATTGAAATCAACGTACTCGGGGTGTGTTACCTTTGGACCTTTAGCCATGAAGCATCTCCCAATTCCTTCGTTTGGTGAGTCAAATATGTCGTAGGAGTTGGTTGTCACAAGTGCTAGTCTGGCAACACCTTCATCTTGAGTATAATCGGAGTCGGAGTGATAACTTCTTTCGGAGTAATCGTCGGAGTCGGAGCCGGATACCCATTCACCAACATGAGTTTGATGTCTTCTTTTTGTGTAGCTCCTTGATGACTTTTCTTTTCTTTCCGAATCCTTGCTTCTCCGAGAGGGTCTCCGTTCATAACGATCATCTCTACCCCTCCTTTCTCTTGGTGGTGATTCTTCTCTTCTTTTGTAGGGGGCGGTACACTCATTGGAGTAGTGTCCAGGTCTGTAACGCCCGGATAATCATGCTACAGTAATCCCGCGATAATGATGCCACGTCGCCACAGTTACTGTTGCTAACCTATCGCTAGTTCAAAACCGATTCAAATTCAAATTTAAAATAAAGTTAAATAATAAAAGTTTTCAAAAATTAAAATAAAAATGTTCGGTGTGTGCAAATAAATGCCCGGGAATTTATGGTGTAGTAAACACGTTTTTATAAAAGCCCTAAATAATTTAAAATGATTTAAAATAGAAAAGTAAATAAGTAAAAGAAAATAAAAAAAAACAAAAACAAAAACTTAAACAAAAGAGAAAAGCAATCACCCCTTCCCCCCCACTGGGCTTCGGCCCAGCAGGCCGGGCCCAACTGGCCCAACCGGCCAACCCCCCATTCCCCTTATCCCCACTCCCCCCGTAACCCTAACCGACACATCCCACTCGCACCACTCCTCTTCCCCCCGCTGGATCTTGATCGGGATCCCGATCCCCTCGCCCTCGACCCCACGCGCCCGATGCCGCCCCGACGCCCATCGCCGGCGCTCCCTCGCCGGCCTGCATCCGCTCCGCCCGTCGTCCCCGTCGCCCCCTTGACCCCCGCTACCACAGACCCTGCGAACCCCTGTGAGGCCTCACCCCTCTCCCTCGCTCGCTCACCGTGCCGTGCCTGCGCCGTCCGCGCTCTCGCACGCGCCGCGCCCGCCGCGGCCCCTGCTGGCTGTGCCCGGGCCGTGCTCGACCTCGCCTCGCGCCGCGACCCCCTCCCGTGTCTCCGCTTCCCAGACGCCCTCGTCCCGACCGTGCCTCGCCTCCTCTGCACACCGCGCCCGCCGGAGCTAGCCCGTGCTCCCCACGCGTGCACCGCAGCCGCTCGACCTGCTTCTGCTACTCTGCTACTGCTGCCGATGCGCCTCCCTGGCGCTTGCCTCACCGCGGATCCCGCCAGGCCACTTCCCCGCGGCCATCCGCCGCGCTTCACCTGCGGCTCCGCTCGTTCGCCGCCATTGCACCACCGTCCCGCGCCTCCTTTACTGCTCGCGCACCCACGCACGGCGCTGCCGTGGCCGCACCCCTCGCCGCACGCGCTCTGGCGCCCGCTCACGGCCGCCACCACCCTGCCCTGCCGTCGTCTCGTCTCCGGCCGCAGCCGCCTCCACCGCCCCCTCGCGCGACCCCCCGTCCTCTGCTGCAGGCCGGCACTCGGTCGGCCTCGCCGGTGCCGTTCCCGGCCGGCCTCGCCGCGGCCCCGATCGTCGCCCGACGCCGACGCCCATCTGCGCCGCTCGATCCACGCCTGGTCGGGCGCCGCAACGCCCGACCTGCTCCGTAGCGCCCGTGCCCGCTAGCCCGTATGGCCCGCTGACCACTAGGCCAGTGCCCCCTGGGCCAATGACAAATGGGGCCCGCCCCTGAGAACGTTTCTATCAAAAAAAGGATAAAAAATAATAATAATAAAATTAATTAATTAATTAATTCTGAATAAATTAACTAATTAAGATTAATTAATCTAATGATTAATTAACCTAATTAACTACTATTAATTAACTAACAGAGTATGTCAGTGGGGCCCACCCCCTAATTAATGCTAATTAGGGTAATTAAATTGTTTAATTAAAATGTGTCACTCATCATTGGGACCCACTGGTCAGGTTGACCAGTCAACCCCTGTTGACTGCTGACGTCAGGATGACATCATGCTGATGTCATAAATCCAAATTCGAATTAATTTAAATAATTAATTAAATCCCAAAAATTAATAAAATCTTTAGAAAATTATATCTTTTAATCCGTAACTCAGATTAAATTATTTTCAACATGAAAGTTGCTCAGAACAATGAGACGAATCCGGAAGCACAGCCCGTTCGTCCGCCACGCATCCCTAGCATAGCAAACACACAACTTTCCCCCTCCGGTTCATCTGTCCGAAAACGCAAAACACCGGGAATACTTTCCCGGATGTTTTCCCCCTTCACCGGTACCACCTCGTACCGTGTTAGGGCACACCTAGCATCACGCTTTGTAATGTCATGCATCGTCATGCATTTGTTTGCATTATATTTATTGTTTCTTCCCCCTCTTCTCTCGCTAGACACCGAGACCGACGCCGCTGCTACCCAGTACGACTACGGTGTTGACGACCCCTCTCTCTTGCCAGAGCAACCAGGCAAGCCCCCCCCTTTGATCACCATATATCGCCTATTCTTCTCTCTACTGCTTGCATTATAGTGTAGCATGTTATTGCTTTCCGTTAATCCTATTCTGATGCATAGCCTGTCATTGTTGCTCCAGCTGTTGATACCTTACCTGCAATCCTAATGCTTAGTATATGATGCTAGTTTATCATTAGTGGCCCTACATTCTTGTCCGTCTGCCATGCTATACTATCGGGCCGTCATCACTCGGGAGGTGATCACGGGTATATACTATATACTTTATACTTGATACATGTGACGACAAAAGACGGGTCGGCTCGAGGAGTACCCGCGGTTGATTCACGAATTGGGGGCTGGAAGGACATACTTTCCCGACAGCCCTCTGTGTGGATCTTTGTGGCGAAGAGACAGGGCAGGTTGAGACCACCTAGGAGAGAGGTGGGCCTGGCCCTGGTCGGCGTTCGCGGTTATTTCAAGATAACACGTTTAACGAGATCTTGGTATTTGATCTGAGTCTGGCTACTGGCCTATACGCACTAACCATCTACATGGGGACAGTTATGGGCACTCGACATCGTGGTATCACCCGAAGCCTTCGTGACGTCAGCGACTGAGCGGCGTGCACCGGATTGGACCGTAAGCCTGCTCTTGTATTAAGGGGGCTAGTTCTGCTTCCGGCCGCGTATGCAACGTGCAGGTGTGCAATGGGCGATGGGCCCAGACCCCTACACCATAGGATTTAGACCAGCGTGCTGACCTCTCTGTTGTGCCTAGGTAGGGCTGCGATGTGTTGATCTTCCGAGGCCGGGCATGACCCAGAAAAGTGTGCCCGGACAAAGGGGATCGAGCGTGTTGGGAAATGTGGTGCACCCCTGCAGGGAAGTTAATCTATTCGAATAGCCGTGATCTTCGGTAACAAGACGACTTGGAGTTGTACCTTGACCTTATGACAACTAGAGCCGGATACTTAATAAAACACTCCCTTCCAAGTGCCAGATACAACCCGATGGTCGCTCTCTAACAGGGCAACGAGGAGAGGATCGCCGGTTAGGTTTATGCTATGCGATGCTACTTGGAGGACTTCAGTCTACTCTCTTTGTCGGTGTCAAAACCGGCGGATCTCGGGTAGGGGGTCCCGAACTGTGCGTCTAGGCCGGATGGTAACAGGAGGCAAGGGACACGAAGTTTTACCCAGGTTCGGGCCCTCTCGATGGAGGTAAAACCCTACATCCTGCTTGATTAATATTGATGATATGGGTAGTACAAGAGTAGATCTACCACGAGATCGAGGAGGCTAAACCCTAGAAGCTAGCCTATGATATGATTGTTGATGTGTATGTTGTCCTACGGACTAAAACCCTCCAGTTTATATAGACACCGGAGAGGGTTAGGGTTACACAAAGTCGGTTACAATGGTAGGAGATCTTCATATCCGTATTGCCAAGCTTGCCTTCCACGCCTAGGAAAGTCCCTTCCGGACACGGGATGGACTCTTCAATCTTGTATCTTCATAGTCCAGGAGTCCGGCCGAAGGTATAGTCCGGCTATCCGAACACCCCCTAATCCAGGACTCCCTCAGTAGCCCCTGAACCAGGCTTCAATGACAACGAGTCCGGTGCGTAGATTGTCTTCGGCATTGCAAGGCGGGTTCCTCCTCCAAGTACTTCATAGAAGATTTTGAACACGAAGATAGTGTCCGGCTCTGCAAAATAAGTTTCCACATATTGCCATAGAGAGAATAATATTAACACCAATCCAATCTGCTGACGTATTCCGTAGTGTGTCACACCACGGCCAAGCCTTTATCCGAGTCGTTTCATTATCCCACCTCAGCACGTCATGCGAGGTGGTTTCCTTGGCACGTCTTGTTAAAGCAGAGATCGTGTCCCCTTATCCCGGGATTCTCATCAATACGGGCGTGGGTAACCTAACCGCGCCATTGATTACGGTGCTTGGAGATAAGCGAGTTTTACCAGGCTGGTGGGGACATGTAGTCGCATCCACCCATATAAGGGGATAGGGATCCACCTTTTCACCTACGCCTTCTTCCTCCTTCGCCTATCCATTCTTGCGCACTCGAGCTTCAGCGCCCAAGTCCGCACTCCCCACCTCAACCTTCTCCAGCCATGTCCGGAGCGGGAGGCAAGTGGATGGTCTCCTCCGTCACGGAGGGACATATCAAAAAGCTGAGGAAGGTCGGATACCTGTCTAACGACACCGCGTACCGGCTTCCCAAAAAGGGGCAGCTCATCCCCACCCCTAGGCCCCATGAGAGGGTGGTGTTCCTCCCCCATTTCCTCCGCGGACTGGGCTTCCCTCTGCACCCATTTGTCCGGGGGCTCATATTCTACTACGGCCTGGATTTCCACGATCTGGCCCCGAACTTCGTCCTCAACATCTCGACGTTTATCGTCGTGTGCGAGGCCTTCCTCCGCATCCGCCCCCATTTCGGCCTATGGCTCAAGACTTTCAACGTCAAGCCGAAGGTGGTGCGCGACAACCAGGTGGAGTGCGGAGGCGCCATGGTGGGCAAGATGGCCAACGTCCTATGGCTCGAGGGCTCCTTTGTGGATACCCTGAAGGGGTGGCAATCGGGGTGGTTTTACATCACTGAGCCGCGCGACGCTGAATGGGTTGCACCCCCGAGTTCCGATCCGGACCCCCTTTGCGGCTCACCTCCTGGAAGGAGACGGGCATGTCTTGGGGTAAAAAGGGAGAGCTGACCGGACTCCAAACATGCATCCAAACCCTGGCGGACAAGAAGCTCAAACTTGTCAACGTAGTCCAGGTTATGCTTATCCGCCTGATCCTCCCATGTCAACAACGGGCTTTCAACCTGTGGGAGTTCGACCCGGGGCGGCACCAAACTCTGAGCAGGCTCTTTGACACGACGCACGAAGATGCCTGGAAGGTGCTTTTCAAAGGCGCCGAGGCTCCCGCATCCACTACCGAGGATCGCGGATTCAGTGCGCAGCATCACGCTCTCGCGGTAAGCTGTTTTTTCCTTTTACAGGGTATCAGTTTTTCATAGTTTGACTCCATGCGGGATCTAAGCTCCCTTACCTTTGACAGGATTGGCAGGTGACGTCCGGAAAGATCAACTGTCCGGCTCCTTTGCCCGAAGGCCCAGCGAACGCTTACTTGGCGAAGCTGCTGGTTCCGGCACCCTATGTGGTGTCGGAGAAGAAGGCCGCGAAAATGGCCGCGGGGACTCGAAAGAGTGCCCGGCGCCAGGAGGTGTCGGATCCATCATCCGATGGTTCCGAGGCGCATTCCTCCCGTGAAGACGAGGAGGAAGAAGAGGAGAGCTCTCCCCCTCCAGCGGGAGGAGAGAAGAAAAGGAAGGCCGCCCTCTCTGGGGAGGCCGGAGTGTCCAAGAAGGGAAAAACCCTTCCTCCGGACTACTCCACCGACGCCGACGGCGGAGAGGAGTGGCAGCCCAGGGCCAAGCCCTTGGCAAAATCGTAAGTATCCGGATACCAGAGTAATTCATAGTATTCGTTTATTGCACAGCTTTCCCTTACGTCGAATATGTTTATGCAGCCCACCCAAAGACCGGCTCGACGCGTCGTCGAGCGGCTCACTGGACTCGTCGAACGTGAACTCGCTTCCGACGGCTTCCTCCCCTCGCCCTACGGACGACAACGAAGTGTTGTCCCAACAGGTTCCAAGCCGGGAGGAGGTGGTCCTGGAGGCGTTGCAAGGCGACCTCCCGGACTCCAGGAGTAAAGGGGATGAAACCCCTCAGGGCTCCAAGTCCAGCTCTAGGCCAGACACCGCTCCGGAACCTTCAAAGGTTCCAGAGTCCGGCGGGGGACCTCCTTCCAACCGGAGGCGCCAGACAATATGTTGGAGGCGCTCCAAGGCGCCTCCATCGACGAGGAGCACCGCGTTATTATGAGTGCGGTGGTCCAGAAGGTTCAGTTCGCCAAGAGCAGACTGACTGAAGCTTGTACTAGCCTTTTGATAGGCTTTGAGGTAAGTAAAGAATGTGTAAATAATAGTACCGCATAGACAGTAGCCCCTGATGCTTTGTTTGGCGTTCGGGAAGAAAAGCCGAATAGAGGATCAAATAGAATCGCAAGAGTCTAACAAAAATGAGTCAATATGCATATGTAGGCTCCCTGCTTGCATCCGCCGCACTGACTGCGGAAGTGGACACGCTAAAGCAGAACCTCGAGCAGTCCGAGCAAGAGCTCGGGCGTGCCAAGAAGCAGCTTGAGGACAATGAAGGTAAGAAATACCATGTTTTTAAATATATATAAAAAGGTGCAATTGCAAATAATGACAGGATTATCGTGGCTATTTTAGGGGCCACGTGTGAAGTGGCGACCCTTAAGCAGGCGCTAGTCGAGGCCGAGAAGAGGGTGGCCTCGGAGCGCACCGAGCGGGAGAAGTATGAGGCCGAGGTTGGCAAGGTGCGGCAAGAGCTCCAGGCTCTCATGGAAAAACATGAGAGTTTGGAGCTTGACTCAAAGACGCGAGCGTCCGAGCTCGCGGTGGCTATTGAAAACGCCAAGTCTGCCAAGGCCGAATCCCAGAAGACCCTCTAGGAGTTGGATGAGGTGAAGAAGATAGCGGCGGGTAAGGCATTCTTTATGCAAAGCAAACACATAAACATGAGTTACTTGTTACTTACCCGAATCCGGAGCTCTCCAGGAGCGTTCGCAGATCTTCCCCGGAGTGTGTCTGATGCCGCCGCATTCTATCGAGCCGAGGAGGGCAGCTCAACAGAGAAGGTGTTCTGGTCTCAGTATGCTTAGGCCGGACACCCCGTGCCCCTGAGCGACCAGCTGAAGCAACTGGTCGAGCTCCACAAGGCGGCCGAACAGGCCATGAAGGGCCATATTGTTCGGCCGTGGCCTGGAGGGGCTCTGCCTGGGAGCTATTTCGGGCTGGTGCGGCGGTTGGTGGAGGCTTGTCCAAGGCTCGAAGTCATCAAGCGCTCCGTCCACATTGAAGGTGCCCGTAGGGCCCTTGCCCGTGCTAAGGTGCACTGGGGCAAGCTGGATGCTGAGAAGCTGGTGAAGGATGGGCCACCGCCGGGGAAAGAGCATCGCAAGCCCGAGAATTACTATAAGGATGTTCTGAAGGGTGCCTGCCTTGTGGCGGATGAATGTTTTAGGGATGTAATTTTTGAGTGAAACTTGCTCGTTTTGTCCTGTGCGCTGAAAACTTGTTTATATGCGCTAGGCAATGCTGTTTGAATTTAAAATATTACCTTCTGTGCGGCTGTTTATCAATTCTGAGAGATGGCGAGTCATCGGCTTCTGCCCCCGTGCCGCTAGTGCTCGGGTGTTCGGGGATAAACCTGAGCGCTCTTTTCCCCATGTTTGGGTCCTTCGAGGGAGGCGCTCAACCCAACGAACAAGGCAATCGGACTATAATGCGTGAACACTCTCACTTAGCCATAGAATTCTATAAATTTAAATTTCAGCGAAGCCCCTGGTATTCGGAAGACCGAGTTCGAGGCGCTATCCACGCCTTGGCCGGACAGAGTCGGCTCCTCACCTGTAACGCCCCGAGACCGATGTGCCAGGTGTCTTCCAGTTATTCGCTGCTGTTGCCATGTCTTTTGCTTGCGTGTTGCATTTCATCATGTCATCATGTGCATTGCATCATCATGTTTTTGAAACCTGCATCCGTCCGGGTTTCTCCCCCAGTTCCGTCCGTTGTCCGTTCTGAGCCCAACCACACTTGCACGCGCCCGCGGCATGTCCGAAATATTATTTTGTAAGTGGCTGGAAAATGTTCTTGGAATGGGACGAAAGTTGGCGTGTGGTCTTATTATAGTGTAGATAGACCGCCTGTCAAGTTTCATCGCATTCGGAGTTCGTTTGATAGCCCAACCGTTAAACTATAGCGGCAGTATAGCCGGTCTATCGTCGGACGTTTTCGGTCTCCGGAAACTGCTGTCGGGCCCTCTCTCTCTCTTCTCTCCTCTCAGTCTCACCACAGTTCACCTAGACCATGCCTACCATCTCTGCACAGTGCATCGAACCCCTCGCGCGCGTTCCGGAAGTTGTCCCGAACCTGACCCGGACCGTCGCCACCGTTGTGTCCGGATCATGTCCTAACATTTACAAAACGTCTCCGTTTTTCTCCTTGGGCTACCTAACCTATTTTTCCCGTCCGTCCGATAACGATCGAAGGGACCGGATAGCCCCTAATTTAATCCACCTGCTATATAAATATCGGGGCAACCCTAAAATCAAGGAGAGATGTCCCATCATTCCTTCTCGCCGCCGCCACCCTCAAACCCCCCACCTCAGGATCCTCCCAGATCCCCTTCTGCTCGATCTCCCAGGCCACCAGCGACCCAACCAGAGTAGCGAGCCCCGCTGCTTCTGCACAGGGCTCGCTGGAGCAGGCACCACCAGGCCATCCCCTGCTCCCTTCCCCGGTCTCTTCGCTGAAGTTTTCTCTGCCTCCCCGACTCCCTCTCTCTGTTCTGTGCGAACAGTGTCTGCCGCCGCCTTGATCTGCCATGCGGACGCCTTCCATGGGGTTCCCTGCAGCCTTCCGTCAGCATCGTCTCGAGCCGAACCTCGCCGCCCGCCGCCAAGGACGTCCCGACGCAGGAGCTCGCCGTCGCCCGCTCGGCCGCGCCAAGTTCCACCGCCCCGTCCTCTTTCTGCTTCACCCGGCGCCAAGTTCCGCTTCTGTTGACTGCCTCCTCGCTCGATCTCACCGAGTCTTCGACAACGTTGCAGCTGGCCCAACGCGTCTCCGGCACCCATGCGACCTCCCCGACCCCGCGCCAAGACCGTCTTCAAGCCAAGGCGCCTGGAGCTTCTTCGCTATCCCGCCAAGTCCTGCTCATGCCTCTATTCGCGAGGAGGAGGCTGCAGGAACGACACCGCATTGACCCTCCTCTGCTTTCCACTCACCGCCACCTCGCTGGAGAATGTCGTCACGCGCCCGGATCCGCTCATCTCCGCCGTGTCCCGTGCGCGCCGCCATCGGCCCTGCTCTGACGACCTGTTCTGGAGTCTCAGCGCCCGTGGCCCCCTGCTTCAACCGCCTCTTGTGCGTCTGGGGACGACGAACACTCGTCCTGGAGCGTTAACCACGCCCCCTCCACCTCCTCGTCCGATCTAGGCGAGCCCAGCAGTCGGCCTTCCCAAGCCTCTTCACTGAACTGGGCCGAGCCCATGATGAGGCCACACCCCAGCGCTCCCTCTTGTTTTTTTACCTGTTGGGCTGACCAGTTTTGGCCTGTTTCTTGTTTTTTTTCTCCAGAACGTTTTTCTTATTTTCCAGAGTGTGCTGTTTTACAGAAAAGACCCTCATGATCATTCATTTAATATCTCACAAACTAAGCATCACTTGTAAAAACATTAATATGAAAGTTGCTTAGAATTTTGTCTAGCTTCATAATATGCCACTTTCATCCATGTTTAAAATGTTTAAAATGCTATTTGGTTAAATTTGCTCCTATGCCATGTTAAAATGCTTTAATTCATAACTTAATAACCGTAGCTCAGATTTAAATAATCTTTATATGTAAATGGGGTAGAAAAATGCCTAGTTTAACATGGTGTACTTGTTTTGCATGGTTATTAACTCTAAAAATATGGTTTAGGGTAGAACATCACCAAATCTAAAATATGCATATGGGGATTTACCGGAATTTGTTGTTTGTTGTTCCGGCCTCATTTAAACTTGCCTAGATAGGTAGTTTTCATTTGTTTCACCTCTTGCCATGCTAACAACATTTAATCTTGTTGGGTACATAAACGAGAGAGAACTAAATAAGTCACATGGTGTTTCGTCAATATGCAACTCGTTGCATATTGAGCTCCACTTAATTTGTAGGATTGCTTGTGCTCTTTTGCCATGCCATGCTTCTTTAAACCAGACATGCATCATACTTGGTTGTGCATCATGCCATGCTTATGTGATGTTTGTTTACTATGTTGTGTGCTTCTTTTCGGTGTTGCTTCTTCGGGTTGGTTCCGTTAACGTCGCGTTGTGAGGAACCATTCGTCTATGTCCGTTTGTCTTCTTCATGGACTTGTTCTTCTTCCTTGTGGGATTTTAGGCAAGATGACCATACCCTCGAAATCACTTCTATCTTTGCTTGCTAGTTGCTCGCTCTTTTGCTATGCCTACGCTGCGATACCTACCACTTGCTTATCATGCCTCCCATATTGTTAAGCCAAGCCTCTAACCCACCTTGTCCTAGCAAACCGTTGTTTGGCTATGTTACCGCTTTGCTCAGCCCCTCTTATAGCATTGTTAGTTGCAGGTGAAGATTGAAGTTTGTTCCTTGTTGGGACATGGAGATGTTGTTCCTTGTTGGAACATGTTTACTTGTTGGGATATCACAATATATCTTATTTAATTAATGCATCTATATACTTGGTAAAGGGTGGAAGGCTCGGCCTTATGCCTGGTGTTTTGTTCCACTCTTGCCGCCCTAGTTTCCGTCATATCGGTGTTTTGTTCCCGGATTTTGCGTTCCTTACGCGGTTGGGTAATAATGGGAACCCCTTGACAGTTCGCCTTGAATAAAACTCCTCCAGCAATGCCCAACCTTGGTTTTACCATTTGCCACCTAGCCTTTTCTTTCCCTTGGGTTCTGCAGACTCAAGGGTCATCATTATTTTAACCCCCCCGGGCCAGTGCTCTTCTGAGTGTTGGTCCAACCTGTCAGTTGCCGGTGGCCACCGGGGGCAACTCTGGGCTGGCCTACCCGTACCTAAGACAATCTGAGTGTGCCCTGAGAAAGAGATATGTGCAGCTCCTATCGGGATTTGTCGGCACATTCGGGCGGTGTTGCTGGACTTGTTTTACCATTGTCGAAATGTCTTGTAACCGGGATTCCGAGTCTGATCGGGTCTTCCCACTAGAAGGAATATCCTTCATTGACCGTGAGAGCTTGTGATGGGCTAAGTTGGGACACCCCTGCAGGGATTTGAACTTTCGAAAGCCGTGCCCGCGGTTATGGGCAGATGGGAATTTGTTAATGTCCGGTTGTAGAAAACCTGAAGTTGACCTTAATTAAAATATATCAACCGCGTGTGTTACTGTGATGGTCTCTTCTCGGCGGAGTCCGGGAAGTGAACACGGTGTTGGAGTTATGTTTGACGTAGGTTGTTCTAGGATCACTTCTTGATCATAGTTTCTTGATCGTGCTTTGCCTTCTCTTCTCGCTCTCTTTTGCGAATATGTTAGCCACCATATATGCTAGTCGCTTGCTGCAGCTCCACCTAATACCTTTACCTTACCCATAAGCTTAAATAGTCTTGATCGCGAGGGTGTGAGATTGCTGAGTCCCCGTGGCTCACAGATACTTCCAAAACCAGCTTGCAGGTGCCGATGAGACCGTGCAGATGACGCAACCAAGCTCAGGAGGAGATCGATGAAGATCTTGTCCTTTGTGTTGTTTCGTTCTAGTTGATCAGTAGTGGAGCCCAGTTGGGGTCGATCGGGGACCTTGTCGCTTTTGGGGTTCTTCTTTTATTTTGGTTCTGTAGTCGGACCTTGATTGTATTTCATTGTTGTAATGATGTATTCATGTTTTGTGTGAAGTGGCGGTTGTAAGCCAACTATGTATCATTTTCTCCTTATTGTATTACATGGGTTGTTTGCGAAGATTACCTCACTTGCGACATTGCTTTCAATGCGGTTATGCCTCTAAGTCGTGCTTCGACACGTGGGAGATATAGCCGCATCGAGGGCGTTACATCGCCCTAAGCGCCATAAGTCTTTAGGGACTCGAAAAACCTCTCGAACAGCGACCAACTCTCGCTTCATCATGACAGTCAATTTTAGCTTTCTCCACTGAGGTGCTCGACCCAGCTCAACTGGGGCACAATCGCAGTGGTTCTCCTAGTGCTACCTTAGCCGATATAGCGGAACGTAAGGCACCAAAACATAGGAGCCGGGCAAACCCAACTATTGACCCAAGACATGATTCGGAGCCGATGCATATAATGCTATAAGTTTGGGGTGCCGCACTTGTTAAAGTGTTCGGACTTCTCACACCATATTGAGGGGTACTAAAGCCCCTGGTGTATTTTGGCCGTACCAACATGTATGGGTGCAACATGTCGTTAAGGAACATATATGAAGAAAAAAGGCAATGCAAAAATAGACGAAAGCTATGCATTATTTATTAAAAAGGGCTGCGATCAAAGCAGAACGATACAAATAATGCGATAAGTGGAAGGTTGGACTAGTTAACATGTCCGTTCCAGGGGCAAGCTGCAGAATAGTATGCGGAACAGGTACACTGCTCGTGATAGAGACCACCTGGGAGTTCCGTAATGCGGCGTGGCTTGTCTGCTTCCTTGGTTCTTGCATCGTTTGTGCGGCAATTGAACTGCCGAACAGGCCTTCCGAAGGATGGAGTCCTGAAAGAAAGAGAAAAATAAAAAGAAATCGGCAGCCCCTGGTACGGTTTAAGCCGTATTTTTGGGCGTGCCGTGATGGTGCCCCTCCCCCTGTACCCATGGTATCTCTAGGCGTAATTATGGACGCGAAGTACTGGCGTCGCCTTTTTGTGAGGGTTAGGGTTGGGGCTGCATTGCTATGCCTGCTCGAATCGTGCCAGGCGGTCTTGTTGTAGGTTACGCCGGGCGCGCTTGACGATGTTCGGTCGTTTAGTGGCTGGACTGGAGAACTGCCTGGAGAGGCTGCTTTGTACTTCCGCTGCAAGGGCCGTCGTGTGCTCCTCTGTTCGGAGGGAGCGTTTGGTGTTTCCATTGACCGTAATTACTCCTCGAGGGCCTGACATCTTGAGCTTAAGGTATGCGTAGTGCGGTACCGCATTGAACCTAGCGAATGCGGTTCGCCCGAGCAGTGCGTGATAACCACTGCGAAACGGGACTATGTCGAAGATTAACTCCTCGCTTCAGAAATTATCCGGAGATTCGAAGACCACTTCAAGTGTAACTGAGCCTGTACAGTTGGCCTCTACACCTGGTATTACGCCTTGAAAGGTCATTTTGGTGGGCTTAATCCTCGAGGGATCTATGCCCATTTTCCGCACTGTATCCTGGTAAAGCAGGTTCAGGCTGCTGCCGCCGTCCACAAGGACTCTAGTGAGATGAAATCCGTCAATGATTGGGTCTAGGACCAATGTGGCGAATCCGCCATGACGGATGCTAGTGGGATGGTCCCTTCGATCAAAGGTGATCGGGCAGGAGGACCATGGGTTGAACTTTGGGGCGACTGGCTCTACCGCGTATACGTCCCTTAACACGCGCTTCCGCTCCCTTTTGGGGACGTGGGTTGCGTATATCAGGTTCACCGTCCGTACTTGTGGGGGAAAACCCTTCTGTCCACCGTTGGTCGGCGGCCGGGGCTCCTCGTCGTCATCGCTATGCAACCCCTTGTCTTCATTTTCGGCGTTTAACTTGCCTGCCTGCTTGAACACCCAACAATCCCTATTGGTGTGATTGACCGGCTTTTCGTGGGTGCCATGTATCTGGCACAAGCGGTCGAGTATTCGGTCCAAACTGGACGGGCCCCTAGGATTCCTTTTGAATGGCTTTTTCCACTCACCGGATTTAGAGCCTCTAAATCCGGCATTAAGTGCCGCATCCTCAGCATTGTCACCGTTAATGCGGCGCTTCTGCTTGTTGGGACGCGACCTGCCACTACCGTCCCTGGTGTCCGAATTACCAGGGTTTTTGGTCATATTGTTGCTACGAGCAAGCCAGTTGTCTTCTCCCGCGCAAAAGCGGGTCATGAGTGCTGCCATAGATTTCGGCTTTTCCTGTCCAAGGTGCCGGGCCAGCCACTCGTCACGGATATTGTGCTTGAAGGCTGCTAGGGCCTCAGCGTCCGGACAGTCGACTATTTGATTTTTCTTTGTTAGGAACCGTGTCCAGAATTGCCTGGCCGATTCCTCTGGCTGCTGAATTACGTGACTTAGGTCATCGGCGTCTCGGGGTCGCACATAAGTGCCTTGGAAATTGTCGAGGAATGCGGCTTCCAGGTCCTCCCAACAACTGATTGATCCTGTTGGCAAGCTATTAAGCCAATGCCGAGCTGGTCCTTTAAGCTTGAGTGGGAGGTATTTGATGGCGTGGAAATCATCGCCGCGGGCCATGTGGATATGAAGGAGATAATCCTCGATCCATACTGCAGGATCTGTTGTGCCATCATATGATTCGATGTTTACGGGTTTGAAACCCTCGGGGATTTGATGATCCATTATTTCTTCTGTAAAGCATAGTGGGTGTGCGGCGCCTCTGTACTGGGCGATATCATGACGTAGCTCCAATGAGCTGTGTTCGGCCCTGCCGAATTTGTGGCCAGTGTGACAGTTACCGTCTCGAGCCGTGGGGCGCCCACGCGATCCGTAGATCGAGCATGTTTGCCTTGCCTTGTCCTCCAACATGTCTCATAAGTCCGGCACATATTCCCGTGCCTTGGTACGGGGTGCGGCTTGAGTAGAGGGCTGGGAGGCCTCTCTGTCGCGGCCACGAGGTGGCCGGTCGGCCGCATCGAGTGCTTCATCCTCTAATCGGGGTAGCAACCTGCGCTTTGGGTAGCTCTTGGAGGGGCGTTCGAGTTTATGCTCTTCGGCCGCAAGGACTTCAGTCCATCTATCGACCAGCAAATCTTGATCAGCCCTAAGTTGTTGTTGTTTTTTCTTGAGGCTTCTTGCCGTGGCCATAAGCCTGCGTTGAAAACGCTCTTGCTCGACAGGATCCTCTGGCACAACGAATTCGTCGTCGTCGAGGCTTGCCTCGTCTTCGGAGGGAGGCATATAATTATCGTCCTCGACCTCTCTGTCTGCCGCTTTCTCATGAGGGCTGGTTTCTCCATCCTCCTGTGCTAAATCTTGCTGGAGGGGGTTTTCTTCGGCGCTTTCCGGAGTATTATTATCTCCCGTGCTGGAATCACCGTGTTTGTTTTGGCGGGATTTTGAGCGGCGCCGCTGACGCCGGTGCTTAGGCTGTTTCTTGGAGGGGTCATCCTCCGCTGTTCCATTGCCATCTCCCTCTTTTGGGGTGTCCACCATGTATATGTCATATGACGAGGTGGCTTTCTAGGGCCTAGTAGGCGCTGGTTCTTCATCATCTCCTTCATCGGCGTCCATACTGTCGATGTCTTCGGAGTTGAAGTCGGGCATGTCGGTTAAGTCATTGACAGTGGCTACAAAGTGGGTGGTGGGTGGGCTTTTAATTTCTTCATCGTCCATACCCCAACCTTGCTGACCGTAGTCCGGCCAGGGCTCTCCTGATAAAGAGAGAGACTTCAGTGACTTCAGGATATCGCCGAAAGGCGAGTGCTGAAAGATGTCCGCGGCAGTGAACTCCATGATCGGTGCCCAATCAGATTCGATCGGCAGGGGCGTGGAGGGTTCGGAGTCCGAAGAGGAGTCCGGCTCCTTGGAGTCACGAGTCTCGCAGAGTACAGGGCTGGTTTTTGGCTCAATCGCCGTTGGGGTCGCAGCCCCCAAGGTGGCGTCCAACCGCCCATCCTCGATCGGCGCAGTTGGCGAATTAACGGTTGGAGCCGATGCGGGTGCGGCCTCTGGGGCACTGTTCGGCGGTAGAGCTAAATCATGCTCGTCGTGACGGTGCGGCGCGCTCGGCAGTGGCTCGAATCCGTCGAAGATCAAGTCCCCGCGGATGTCAGCCGTGTAGTTTAAACTTCCAAATCTGACCTGATGGCCGGGGGCGTAGCTTTCGATCTGCTCCAGACGGCCAAGCGAATTGGCCGCAGTGCGAAGCCGCCTTAAACGAAGATCTGTCCGGGGAGGAAGGTCTCACCCAGCATTGCATCGCTATTGATGATCGTAGGAGCCATCAAGCCTGACGGCGATGACACAGAGGAACTCTCAATGAAAGCACCAATGTCGGTGTCAAAACCGGCGGATCTTGGGTAGGGGGTCCCGAACTGTGCGTCTAGGCCGGATGGTAACAGGAGGCAAGGGACACAAAGTTTTACCCAGGTTTGGGCCCTCTCGATGGAGGTAAAACCCTACGTCCTGCTTGATTAATATTGATGATATGGGTAGTACAAGTGTAGATCTACCATGAGATCGAGGAGGCTAAACCCTAGAAGCTAGCCTATGGTATGATTGTTGATGTGCATGTTGTCCTACGGACTAAAACCCTCCGGTTTATATAGACACCAGAGAGGGTTAGGGTTACACAAAGTCGGTTACAATGGTAGGAGATCTTCATATCCGTATCGCCAAGCTTGCCATCCACGCCAAGGAAAGTCCCTTCTGGACATGGGACGGAGTCTTTAATCTTGTATCTTCATAGTCCAGGAGTCCGGCTGAAGGTATAGTCCGGCTATCCGAACACCCCCTAATCCAGGACTCCCTCACTCTTCTACATGCTGCAAGACGGAGGCTGCCAGAAGCGTAGTCTTCGACAGGATTAATTATCCCCCTCTTATTCTGGCATTCTGCAGTTCAGTCCACTAATATGGCCCTTTACACATATACCCATGCATATGTAGTGTAGATCCTTGCTTGCGAGTACTTTGGATGAGTACTCACGGTTGCTTTGCTCCCTCTTTTCCCCCTTTCTATACTCGATTGCTGCGACCAAACATTGGAGCCCAGGAGCCAGACGCCACCGTCGACGACGACTACTACTACTCGGGAGGTGCCTACTACTATGTGCAGCCCGCTGACGACGACTAGGAGTAGTTTAGGAGGATCCCAGGCAGGAGGCCTGCGCCTCTTTCGATCTGTATCCCAGTTTGTGCTAGCCTTCTTATGGCAAACTTGTTTAACTTATGTCTGTACTCAGATATTGTTGCTTCCGCTGACTCGTCTATGATCGAGCACTTGTATTCGAGCCCTCGAGGCCCCTGGCTTGTATTATGATGCTTGTATGACTTATTTATGTTTTAGAGTTGTGTTGTGATATCTTCCCGTGAGTCCCCGATCTTGATCATACACATTTGCATGCATGATTAGTGTACAATTGAATCGGGGTGCCACAAGTTGGTATTAGAGCCGAATGCTTGTAGGAATCACCCTTCCACACTCCTTGGCCGAAGTCGAGTCTAGACATTACAAAAACTTTTACTAACGTGGTTGTGTGCCTTATGGGCCCATGTCGCCATCTGGGTGGTATTGGGATCTTTTACTCCTCGCTCCTTACTCTGGGACTCTGAACTCTCTCCTACTCGGGTTAAACGATTTTACTAACTCTAACATTAGGATCCCATGACCACGTTCACCCCAAAGTTGGATAAGCCCTAGTTATTCTTTAGAGTAGTATTTGAACATTATCCACATTGTCATTTGACTCCTGTGAAAACATCTTTGTTTTCAGATGGAACCCACGAGACAGGTCGTGCGCCACACGACGGCCATTGGTGCCTCAGGATCACCTGCTGTGTTGGTTGAGATGATGACCTATCTGGGTTATCGCTGGCACCCTGAGTACACCGTCTAGGAGGAGTACCAGGACTTCAACCAGGAGCAGTACCGTGCCATCGTCCACCTCTACTGTCGGGAGTATGGCTCCACTACCGTGCTGCACACTGCTCATGGTGTTGGAGTGACTATCGATATGGCAGTCCACGATGCTGCTTACACTGCTCTAACACGTCTTCGTGGAGAGTATCAGGAGTTGGACACCTCCCCCTTCAGGCACATTGCTATCGCATCCGATGTTGGTGCGGAGGGATACTACACTGCTGCCTACTCCACTGTCACCCGAGAGCCCTTCTACCATCAGAACCTGGTTCTGCATGCTGATGGGCTGGATAGAGCTAACCGAGATCTTCGCCACGAGTTGTACACCACCCATCAGCACATGTACCGTGCTCTGACGCTGTTGCACCCCTCTGTCCGATCTGGTGATTTGTCGCGTTCTGCGACCTACCCTGCCAGGACCGTGATGCCCCAGGGCGTCGACTGGCCAGATGTGGGAGGCTACTCTCCCGCACTTCGTCCTCTCCTGCCACCTGCGCATCGGGTTCTGCACCAGAGTATCCGCGGACCCCAGACTACTCGCGTGGAGGTCTTCCCTTCGCGTCACTACCAGATGTCAGGCTACACCTACCTCCACAGTTCCTCCTGGGACTGATGTAGGCTTGCTTGTTAATGTTAGATGCATTCGCCGCGAGCTTGCGTGCCGCCTATGATGTTCTTAGTCTATGTACTGAACTCTGTGTACCGAACTCTATGCATGATATCTTTTGTAAGCTATGCCAAATACTAAGTAGTATCTATCGTGTCCCTTTCATTATGATTGTTTCATCATGAATGATTTTTTCCCTTGCAAATTCTCAATGCTGAACTACCCCTGTTATATATTAGCAGGATGGTTAGACCAGGTGGTCGTGGTCGTGGTAACCCTCCCCACCCCCGCCTGAGTACATGGCTGGGATGATGCAACAGTTTGAGCTGAATCGCCGGTTCATGGAGAATATTATGGCTTGGTTTCTTCTCCCCAATATGAACCAGCAGCCAACCCAAGTGACTCTGCAGGATTTCATGCGCCTCAACCCAACCGTGTACCGCAGCTCAACTCAGCCTCTGGATGCTGATGACTGGCTCCGTGACATCACCTATGAGATGGAGTCTGCTGATGTAGCCCCTACCAGCTACGTCACCTTTGCTTCTTTTTCCTGAAAGGACCCGCTGCTCAATAGTGGGAAAGCCACAGGCGTACTCTGCCAATTGGAACAATCATCACCTGGCCAGACTTCCAAGCTGCTTTCCGTGCTCGCTTCATTCCTCAGGAAGTCATGGACTGTAAGAAGCGCGAGTTCCGCAGCCTCACCCAAGGCAACAAAACTGTGGAAGCTTATCATCGAGAGTTTCTAGACTTGTCCCGCTATGCTGAAGAAGAAATTGCAACTGATGCACGCAGACAGGAGAAGTCCGTGATGGCCTTGAAGCTGATATCAAGCTCGCACTTCTAGTGCACGACTTTGCCGATTTCGCCACCTTGGTGAACAAGGCCATCAATGTTGAAACTGGTCTGTAGGAACACCAGAGCTCTCACAGGCGCAATCGTGACACGGGCTCATCTTCGGGCCCGTCTTCGCAGAAGCATAGGATATGGATTCCCAACAGCATGTATCAGCCAACTGCACCTGCTCCAAGGCAGTCCTATGCTGCACCGCGTCTGCCTCCCCCACCAACTAGGTAGCCAAGACTTCCAGCTCCACCACCCCAAGCTCCTGTTCCCACTCCCAATAATGGTCTCTGCTACAAGTGTGGTCAGCCAGGTCACCGTGCCAGAGACTGCAATCAGAATCAGAATCAACTGGCCCTTCCCGTAGCTGGCCGTGGAAACAACCAGCCTCGCAACAAGAATGCCAGGTCTTATGGTCGTGTTCATGCCAACCACGTTGATCTTAATGAAGCTCAAGACCAGCCTGCTACCGTGATGGGTACACTCCTCGTAAATTCAGTACCTGCATCTGTTTTATTCGATTCAGGAGCATCGCATTCATTCATGTCAGAAGATTTTGCATACAAGCATGACGTTAAATGTGAGGAGATGAACACTTCGGTATTGGTAAAAACCCTCATGGGACAATGTCAAACCTCACTGGTTGGCATCGACGTCCCCGTGGAAATCGAAGGGCTGGAATTCTATGCCTCTCCCATTATCTTGAAGTCATCTAACATCGACCTCATTCTGGGGATGGATTGGTTGAAAGCGCATACTGCTTCTATAGTTTGTGCCACTAAGGTCGTCCATCTGCTACACCCTTCTGATGAAATAATTGCTTACCAAGCTCATCTAGTTCAGAACACCGAGGCACAGCTTTATGCCTTGAATGCGTTGAACGCTGCACCACTCGAGGGCATTGAAAACATTCCCGTCGTTCGTGAATTCCAAGACGTCTTCCCAGAAGAACTTCCAGGGATTCCCCCTGCTAGAGCTGTCGAATTCATCATCGACTTGAAACCCGGCACCACCCCTATAGCCAAACGACCCTACAAGATGCCTCCACATGAACTCATTGAGCTTAAGGAGGAAATCGACAAATCTCTTGTCAAAGGTTTCATTCGCCCAAGTTGCTCTCCTTGGGGAGCACCTTCTCTCTTTGTTAAGAAGAAGGATGGGACAAACCGATTAGTCCAAGACTACCGTCCTATAAACCAAGCTACCATTCAGAATAAATACCCTCTTCCTCGGATCAATGATCTTTATGATCAACTGGCTGGCTCATCAGTGTTCTCCAAACTCGACTTGAGGTTGGGTTACCACCAGATCCGTGTTCGTGAAGAGGATATCCCAAAAACCGCCTTTGTGACTCGGTATGGGTCATACGAGTACACGTCATGTCATTCGGCTTAACAAATGCTCCCGCCACCTTCTCTCATCTGATGAACCATATATTCATGGATTACCTCGACAAGTTCGTCGTGGTTTATCTAGATGATATCCTTGTATTTTCCAAGAACAAAGAAGAACATGCTGAACATCTTCGTCTTGTGCTGGAAAAGCTTCGAGAGCATCAACTGTATGCTAAGTATTCCAAGTGTGAATTCTGGCTCCCCGAAGTAACCTATCTTGGGCATGTCATCTCCAAGGATGGTATTGCCGTCAACCCTGAATGAGTTCAGGCTATTCTCGATTGGACTCCTCCGAAGAATGTCAAGCAAGTTTGAAGTTTTCTCGGTCTCGCCAGCTATTGCCGTCGATTCGTCGAGAACTTCTCCAAGATTGCCAGGCCTCTGACTAATCTGTTGCATAAGGGTGTCAAGTTCGAATGGACAGACAAGTGTCAGGAAAGTTTCCAGGCGCTCAAAGACAAGTTGACTTCTGCCCCAGTGCTTGCTCCACCTGATACTAAGAAGGACTTCGTCATTTACTGCGACGCTTCCCGTCAAGGATTAGGCTGTGTCCTAATGCAAGAGCGCAGAGTGATTGCTTATGCCTCTCGTCAACTGCGCCCTCACGAAGAAAACTACCCAGTTCACGACCTCGAGCTTGCTGCTGTCATTCATGCACTGAAGCAGTGGCGACATTACCTTCTCGGTAATCGTTGCGAGATCTTCACCGACCACCAAAGTCTGAAGTATATGTTTACTCAGCCAGATCTGAACCTCCGTCAGAAGAGATGGATGGAGACTGTTGTAGACTTTGACGTGGGTATATCCTATACCCCCGGCAAGGCTAATGTAATGGCTGATGCCTTGAGCCGCAAGTCTTACTGCAACCACCTCCAGGTTCACAAAGTTCAGCCCTCGCTTGCTGAAGAATTTAGAAAGCTAAACCTTCATATTTTTCCTCCTGGAGCACTCGCTCCCCCTCCCCCAGAGTTTCGAAAGATGAATCTTCATGTTGTTACTAAGGGTTCTCTAAATACCCTGTCTGTCGTACCAGATCTCGTAGCTGGTATAAAGACTATTCAAGGTTATGACTCTGAAGTCCATAAGATTAAACGCCATCTAGCAGAAGGAAAGCCCTCATTCTTCACTATCGCCGATGATGGCGCCTTGTACTTCAAAGGCCGCCTAGTGGTACCATGTTCGAAGAAAAACCTGGATAAGACTAAAAGGGTTATGAAAGAAGCTCATGATACGCCTCTATCCATCCATCCTGGTAGTACAAAGATGTACCAGGATATTCGTCAAAGATTCTGGTGGTCTAATATGAAGCAGGACATTGCTCGTTATGTTGCTGAGTGTGACGTTTGCCGCCGTATCAAAGCAGAGCATCAAAGGCCTGCTGGAACTCTGCAACCTATCTATATTCCTGAATGGAAATGGGACCATGTTGAAATGGACTTCGTCACTGGATTTCCCAAATCGCAGAAAGGTAATGATGCTATTCTTGTCATCATTGACCGACTTTCTAAAGTTGCAAATTTTCTGGCGGTCAAAGAGGCAATCACTGCTAGTCAGCTTGCTACTCTATACATGTCCAGAATTGTTTCACTTCAAGGTATTCCACTGGCTATCAGTTCAGACCGTGGCAGCTTATTCACTTCAAGATTTTGGGCAAGTTTCCAAGAAGCTATGGGAACTCATCTGTCGTTCAGTACGTCGTTTCATCCTCAGTCGCAAGGATAGGTTGAACATGTCAACCAAGTTCTCAAAGACATGCTTCGAGCTTGTGTAATTTCCTTCGGCAAGAAATGGGAGGAATCTCTTCCATATGTCGAGTTCTCTTATAATAATAGCTATCAAGCTAGTCTGAAGATGTCCCCCTTCGAAGTGTTATATGGACGAAAGTGTCAGACCCCTCTGAACTGGTCAGAAACTAGGGAACGTCCACTCTTCGGTCCAGATATTATCCAACAGGCCGAAGAACAAGTTCGCATTATTCACGAGAATCTCAAGACTGCTCAGTCACGTCAGAAAAGTCAGTATGACCATCATCACAAAGACATGGTCTATCAACCTGGCGAAAAGGCTTATCTTCGAGTTACACCAATGAAGGGTGCTCACCGCTTTGGGATCAAGGGAAAGCTAGCTCCTCGCTATATCAGTCCCTTCACTATTCTCGAAAGGCGTGGGAAAGTAGCATATCAATTGGAGCTTCCACCGAACCTTTCTCAGGTTCACGATGTGTTCCACGTGTCACAGCTCCGCCGTTACTTCAAGGATCCAATCCGAGCAGTGGATCATGAAGTGCTCGAATTACAACAGGACCTCTCCTGTAAAGAGCATCCGGTCCGCATTCTCGACCAAGCTGAACGCCGCACACGTCAGAAGGCAATCAAGTTCCTGAAAGTCCAGTGGTCGCACCATTCTGAAGATGAAGCCACTTGGGAACGCGAGGACCGCCTGCGTGATGAATACCCCGCACTGTTTCCTTCTACCTCCTAAATCTCGGGATGAGATTTCTTGTAGTGGAGGAGTTTTGTAACGCCCGGATAATCATGCTACAGTAATCCCGCGATAATGATGCCACGTCACCATGGTTACTGTTGCTAACCTATCGCTAGTTCAAAACCGATTCAAATTCAAATTTAAAATAAAGTTAAATAATAAAAGTTTTCAAAATTAAAAAAAATGTTCGGTGTATGCAAATAAATGCCCAGGAATTTATGGTGCAGTAAACACGTTTTTATAATTGGAAATGATTTAAAAGACAAAAGTAAATAAGTAAAAGAAAAGAAAAAAAGAAAAAGAAAAACTTAAACAAAAGAGAAAAGCAATCACCCCTTCCCCCCCACCGGGCTTCGGCCCAGCAGGCCGGGCCCAACTGGCCCAACCGGCCAACCCCCGATTCCCCTTATCCCCACTCCCCCCGTAACCCTAACCGACACATCCCACTCGCACCACTCCTCTTCCCCCCGCTGGATTTGGATCGTGATCCCAATCCCCTCGCCCTCGACCCTGCGCGCCCGACGCTGCCCCGACGCCCGTCGCCGGCCTGCATCCGCTCCGCCCATCGTCCCCGTCGCCCCCCTTGACCCCCGCTGCCACGGACCCTGCGAACCCCTGTGAGGCCTCGCCCCTCTCCCTCGCTCGCTCACCGCGTCGTGCCCGCGCCGTCCGCGCTCTCGCACGCCCCGCAGCCGCCGTGGCCCCTGCTGGCTGCGCCCAGGCCGCGCTCGACCTCGCCTCGCGCCGTGACCCCCTCACCCCGTGTCGCCGCTCCCCGCACGCCCTCGTCCCGACCGTGCCTCGCCTCCTCTGCACACCGCACCCGCCGGAGCTAGCCCATGCTCCCCGCGCGTGCACCGCAGCCGCTCGACCTGCTTCTGCTACTTTGCTGCTGCTGTCGATGCGCCTCCCTGGCGCCCGCCTCGCCGCGGATCCCGCCAGGCCACTTCCCCGCGGCCATCCGCCGCGCCTCACCCGCGGCCCCGCTCATTCGCCGCCACTGCACCACCGTCCCGCGCCTCCTTGGCTGCTCGCGCACCCACGCACGGCGCTGCCGTGGCCGCACCACTCGCCGCACGCGCTCCGACGCCCGCTCACGGCCGCCACCACCCTGCCCTGCCGTGGTCTCGTCTCCGGCCGCAGCCGCCTCCACCGCCCCCTCGTGTGACCCCCGTCCTCTGCTGCAGGCCGGCACTCGGCCGGCCTCGCCGGAGCCGTTCCCGGCCAGCCTCGCCGCGGCCCCGGTCGTCGCCCGACGCCGACGCCCATCTGCGCCGCTCGGTCCACGCCTGGTCGGGCGCCGCAACGCCCATCCCGCCCCATAGCGCCCGTGCCCGCTAGCCCCTATGGGCCGCTGACCACTGGGCCAGTGCCCCCTGGGCCAATGACAAATGGGGCCCGCCCCTGAGAACGTTTCTGTTAAAAAAGGATAAAAAAATAAAAATAAAAATAAAATAAAATAAAAATAATTAATTAATTAATTAACTTAATTAATTCTGATTAAATTAACTAATTAAGATTAATTAATCTAATGATTAACTAACCTAATTAACTACTGTTAATTAACTAACAGAGTATGTGAGTGGGGCCCACCCCCCCAATTAATGCTAATTAGGGTACTTAAATTGTTTAATTAAAATGTGTCACTGACCAGTGGGACCCACTAGTCTGGTTGACCAGTCAACCCCTATTGACTGCTGACGTCAGCATGACATCATGCTGATGTCATAAATCCAAATTCGAATTAATTTAAATAATTAAGTAAATCCTAGAAATTAATAAAACCTTTAGAAAATCATATCTTTTAATCCGTAACTTGGATTAAATTATTTTCAACATGAAAGTTGCTCAGAACGACGAGACGAATCCGGATACGCAGCCTGTTCGTCCGCCACGCATCCCTAGCATAGTAAACACGCAACTTTACCCCTCTGGTTCATGTGTCCGAAAACGCAAAACACCGGGAAATACTTTCCCGGATGTTTTCCCCCTTCACCGGTACCAACTCGTACCGCGTTAGGGCACATCTAGCATCATGCTTTGTCATGTCATGCATCGTCATGCATTTGTTTGCATTATATTTATTGTTTCTTCCCCCTCTTCTCTCGCTAGACACCGAGACCGACGCCGCTGCTACCCAGTACGACTACGGTGTTGACGACCCCTCTCTCTTGCCAGAGAAACCAGGCAAGCCCCCCCTTTGATCACCAGATATCGCCTATTCTTCTCTCTACTACTTGCATTATAGTAGTGTAGCATGTTACTGCTTTCCGTTAATCCTATTCTGATGCATAGCCTTTCATTGTTGCTCCAGCTGTTGATACCTTACCTGCAATCCTAATGCTTAGTATATGATGCCAGTTTATCATCAGTGGCCCTACATTCTTGTCCGTCTGCCATGCTATACTATCGGGCCGTGATCACTCGGGAGGTGATCACGGGTTTATACTATATACTTTATACTTGATACATGTGACGACAAAAGACGGGTCGGCTCGAGGAGTACCCGCGGTTGATTCACGAATTGGGGGCTGGAAGGACATACTTTCCCGACAGCCCTCTGTGTGGATCTTTGTGGCGAAGCGACAGGGCAGGTTGAGACCACCTAGGAGAGAGGTGGGCCTGGCCCTAGTCGGCGTTCGCAGTTATTTCAAGATAACACGTTTAACAAGATCTTGGTATTTGATCTGAGTCTGGCTACTGGCCTATACGCACTAACCATCTACGCGGGGACAGTTATGGGCACTCGACATCGTGGTATTAGCCGAAGCCTTCGTGACGTTAGTGACTGAGTGGCGCGCCTCGGATTGGACTGAAAGCCTGCTCTTGTATTAAGGGGGCTAGTTCTGCTTCCGGCCGCGTACGCAACATGCAGGTGTGCAATGGGCGATGGGCCCAGACCCGTGCACCATAGGATTCAGACTGGCGTGCTGACCTCTCTGTTGTGCCTAGGTAGGGCTGCGATGTGTTGATCTTCCGAGGCCGGGCATGACCCAGAAAAGTGTGTCCGAACAAAGGGGATCGAGCGTGTTGGGAAATGTGGTGCACCCCTGCAGGGAAGTTAATCTATTCGAATAGCCGTGATCTTCGGTAACAGGACGACTTGGAGTTGTACCTTGACCTTATGACAACTAGAACCAGATACTTAATAAAACACACCCTTCCAAGTGCTAGATACAACCCGGTGGTCGCTCTCTAACAGGGCGACGAGGAGAGGATCGCCGGTTAGGTTTATGCTATGCGATGCTACTTGGAGGACTTCAGTCTACTCTCTTCTACATGCTGCAAGACGGAGGCTGCCAGAAGCGTAGTCTTCGACAGGATTAGTTATCCCCCTCTTATTCTGGCATTCTGCAGTTCAGTCCACTCATATGGCCCTTTACACATATACCCATGCTTATGTAGTGTAGATCCTTGCTTGCGAGTACTTTGGATGAGTACTCACGGTTTCTTTGCTCCCTCTTTTCCCCCTTTCTATACTCGATTGCTGCGACCAGACATTGGAGCCCAAGAGCCAGACACCACCGTCGACTACTACTACTACTACTACTCGGGAGGTGCCTACTACTACGTGCAGCCCGCTGACGACGACCAGGAGTAGTTTAGGAGGATCCCAGGCAGGAGGCATGTGCCTCTTTCGATCTGTATCCCAGTTTGTGCTAGCCTTCTTAAGGCAAACTTGTTTAACATATGTCTATACTCAGATATTGTTGCTTCCGCTGACTCGCCTATGATCGAGAACTTGTATTTGAGCCCTCGAGGCCCCTGGCCTGTATTATGATGCTTGTATGACTTATTTATGTTTTAGAGTTGTGTTGTGATATCTTCCCATGAGTTCCTGATCTTGATCGTACACATTTGCGTGCATGATTAGTGTATGATTGAATCGGGGGCATCACAGGGTCTTCCACAATTATAGCAATTACGCTCACGACTAGAAGATCTTTTTCATTGTAGGACCTTGACTTGGAGTTTCTTTCTTTGATTATATTCTTGTAGAACTTGTTGAAGTTCTTCACCATTAAGCTCAATTCTTCATTGAGGATTTGTTTCCCACTTGAAGATGTGGGAGTATCACATGAGGCTTTGTAAGCACCACTTGACTTGTTGTGAAGGTCCTCCTTGTCCTTGAGTGACATCTCATGAGCAATAATTCTTCCAATGACTTCCGTTGGCTTGAGATCTTTGTAGTTGGGCATCATTTGGATCAATGTGCACACGGTATCATATTTTCCATCCAAGGCTCTTAGGATCTTCTTGATGATGAATTTGTCGGTCATCTCTTCACTTCCTAAGCCAGCAATCTCATTTGTGATGAGAGCAAGCCTAGAGTACATTTCAGCGACACCTTCACCATCCTTCATTTTGAACTTGTCAAGTTGACTTTGAAGCACATCCAATTTGGATTCTTTGACGGAGTCGGTTCCTTCGTGCATATCAATGAAAGTATCCCAAATTATGTTTGCATTCTCAAGACGGCTGATTTTTTTGAATTCTTCGGGGCACAATCCGTTGAAGAGAATATCACAAGCTTGAGCATTGTATTTTAGCATCTTCAACTCTTCCGCGGTAGGTTCACGGTTCAGTTCTCTCCCATCAAAGAATTCACCTTGCAAGCCAACACACACAATAGCCCAAACGGCGGGGTTATGTCCAAGAATATGCATTTTCATCTTATGCTTTCAACTAGCAAAATTAGTACCATCAAAGTAAGGACCTCTACGGTGGTAATTTCTCTCGCTAGACGCCATACTCTCCTAGGTTGTGAAACCAATGCTATGACCACCAAAAGCTATGGAAATCAAAGCAAATGGATACCAAAGCCCTGATACCACTTGTAGGATCAGAAGTATGTCTAGAGGGGGGGGCTGATTAGACTACTTGACCAAATAAAAATCTAGCCTTTTCCCAATTTTAGTTCTTGGCAGATTTTAGCAGCTTAGCTCAAACAAGTAATCAACCTACACATGCAATTCTATGAGTATAGCAGCGGAATGTAAAACAATTGCATATGAAGGTAAAGGGATGAGTTTGAGGGAGCAAATGCAATGTTGACACGGGGATTTTTGGCGTTGTTCCGATAGGTGGTGCAATCGTACATCCACGTTGATGGAGACTTCAACCCACGAAGGGTAACGGTCGTGCGAGTCCATGGAGGGCTCCACCCACGAAGGGTCCACGAAGAAGCAACCTTGTCTATCCCACCATGGTCGTCACCCACGAAGGACTTGCCTCACTAGGGTAGATCTTCACGAAGTAGGCGATCTCCTTGCCCTTACAAACTCCTTGGTTCAACTCCACAATCTTGTCGGAGGCTCCCAAGTGACACCTAGCCAATCTAGGAGACACCACTCTCCAAGAAGTAACAAATGGTGTGTTGATGATGAACTCCTTGCTCTTGTGCTTCAAATGATAGTATCCCTAACACTCAACTCTCTCTCATAGGATTGGATTTGGTAGAAAGAAGATTTGAGTGGAAAGCAACTTGGGGAAGGCTAGAGATCAAGATTTATGTGGTTGGAATGGAATATCTTGACCTCAACACAAGTGTAGGTGGTTCTCTCTCAGAAAATATGTATTGGAAGTGTAGGCATATTCTGATGACTCTCTCCACGAATGAAGAGTGGGTGGAGGGGTATATATAGCCTCCACACAAAATCTAACCGTTACACACAAATCACCAAACTCGGTGGGATCGATTTAGTTCAAAATGTGAACGTTAGGATTCTCGGTGGGACCGACAAGTCAACTCGATGGGACCGATGCCATTAGGGTTAGGGCATAACGTAATCTCGGGTGAGACCGACTACACAAACTCGGTGAGACCGATTTTGGTAATAGCCAAACAGAGAGTTGGTCTGGCAAACTCGGTGGGACCAATTCGCTCTTTCGGTTGGACCGAAATGTTACAAAAAGGAAACAGAGAGTTTGCATTGCAATCTCGGTAGGACCGATCGCTCATCTCGGTTAGACCGAAACGTTACGATGGGAAATAGAGAGTTTGCAACCCCATCTCGGTGAGACCAAGATCCCTATCAGTGAGACCGAATTGATTAGGGTTTCTGGCAGTGGCTATGTCAACTGAACTCGGTGGCTCCGGATGAGAAACTTTGGTGGGGCCGAGTTGGACTTTTTGGTTTAGGACATATGTGGAAGTGAGAAAGTAGTGGAGGGTTTTGGAGCATACCACTAAGCATTTTGAGCAAGATTCTCATTAAGAAACACCTCATCCCTTCTTAATAGTATTGACTTTTCCTATAGACTCAATTGGATCTTGGATCACTAAAATAGAAAATGTAGAGTCTTGTGCTTTGAGCTTGAGCCAATCCTTTGTCCTCAGCATTTTGAAGGGTCCACTTTCTAATCCATGCCATGCCAAACATTGAGCTTTCCTAAAATATTTATCTTGGAATAGCATTAGCTCAATGAGCTATATGTTGTTAGGAATTACCAAAACCACCCAGGGATAGTTGCACTTTCAGAACGTTTGGAAAAGCTCAGTATGATGACTACTTGATAGTTTAGTGCACCATACTTTACAGCTTAGACCCGGGACTTCAAAAATGTTTTGAACGCCACAAAGCATATGAGATGTTCCAAGAGTTGAAATTGGTATTTCAGACACATGCCCATGTCGAGAGGTATGAGACCTCTGACAAGTACTTTGCCTACAAGATGGAGGAGGATAGCTCAGCCAGTGAGCATGTGCTCAGAATGTATGGGTACTACAATCGCTTGAATCAAGTGGGAGTTAATCTTCCAGATAAAATAGTGATTGACAGAATTCTCTAGTCACTATTGCCAAGCTACTAGAACTTCGTGATAAACTATAATATGCAAGGGATAACGAAAACAATTCCCAAGCTGTTTGCGATTCAAAAATCGATGAAGGTAGAAATCAATAAAGAGTATCAAGTGTTGATGGTTAACAAGACCACTAGTTTCAAGAAAAAAGGCAAAGGGAAAGAAAGGGAATTTCAAAAAGAATGGCAAGCAAGTTGCCACTCCCGTGAAGAAGCCCAAAGCTGGACCCAAGCCTGAAATTGAGTGCTTCTACTGCAAAGGAAATGGTCACTAGAAGCAGAAATGCCCCAAACATTTGGTAGATAAGAAGGATGGCAAAGTGAACAAAGGTATATTTGATATATAGGTTATTGATGTGTACCTTACTAATGTTCGTAGTAAACCCTGGGTATTTGATACCGGTTCAGTTACTAAGATTAGTAACTCGAAATGGGAATTACAGAATAAAGAAAGACTAGTTAAGGGCGAGGTGACGATGTGTGTTGGAATTGATTACATGGTTGATACGATCACCATCGCACACTCACTCTATCTTCAGGATTAGTGTTGAACCTTAAATAAATGTTATTTGGTGTTTTCTTTGAGCATAAATATGATTGGATAATGTTTATTGCAATACGGTTATTCATTTAAGTCAGAGAATAATTGTTATTCTGTTTACATGAATAAAACCTTTTATGGTCATACACCCAATAAACTTGGTTTATTGAATCTCGATCGTAGTGATACTCATATTTATAACATTGATGTCAAAAGATGCAAAGTTGATAATGATAGTGCAACATATTTGTGGCACTGCTGTTTAGGTCATATTGGTATAAAGTGCATGAAGAAACTCCATGCAGATGGGCTTTTGAAATGACTTGATTATGAATCATTTGATACTTGCGAACCATGCCTCATGGGCAAGATGACTAAAACTCTGTTCTCCGGAACAATGCAGCGAGCCACTGACTTATTGGAAATAATACATACCGATCCTTGTGGTCCGATGAGTGTTGAGGCTCACAGTGGGTATTATTATTTTCTAACCCTCACAAATGATTTGAGCAGATATGGGTATATCTATTTGATGAAACACAAGTCTGAAACATTTGAAAAGTTCAAAGAATTTCAAAGTGAAGTGGAGAATCATCGTAACAAGAAAATAAAGTTTCTACGATCTGATCGCAGAGACGAATATTTGAGTTACGAGTTTGGCCTTCATTTAAAACAATGTGGAATGGTTTCACAACTCACGCCACGTGGAACACCATAGCGTAATGGTGTGTCCGAACGTCGTAACCATACTTTATTACATATGGTGCAATCTATGATGTATCTTAATTACCGATTTACCACTATCGTTTTGTGGTTATGCATTAGAGACATCTGCATCCACGTTAAATAGGGCATCGTCTAAATCAGTTGAGACGACATCATATGAACTGTGGTTTGGCAAAAATCCTAAGCCGTCGTTTCTTAAAGTTTGGGGTTGCGATGCTTATGTAAAAAAGCTTTAGCCTGATAAACTCAAACCCAAATCGGAGAAGTGCATCTTCATAGGATACCCAAAAAGAAACTGTTGGGTACACCTTCTATCACAGATCCGAAGTCAAGATATTTGTTGCTAAGAATGGATCCTTTCTAGAGAAGGAGTTTCTCTTGAAAGAAGTGAGTGGGAGGGAAGTAGAACTTGATGAGGTAATTGTACCTTCTCTTGAATTGGATAGTATATCATCACAGAAAACCATTCCCATGATTCCTACACCAACTAGAGAGGAAGCTAATGATAATGATCATGAAACTTCAGATCAAGTTACTACCGAACCTCGTAGGTCAACCAGAGCACGATCCGCACCAGAGTGGTACGGTAATCCTATCCTGGAAGTCATGTTACTAGACCATGACGAACCTACGAACTATGTGGAAGCGATTATGAGCCCAAATTTCGATATATGGCTTGAGGCCATGAAATCTGAGATATGATCCATGTATGAGAACAAAGTGTGGACTTTGATGGACTTTCCCCATGGTAAACAAGCCATTGAGAATAAATGGATATTCAAGAGGAAGATGAACGCTGATGGTAGTGTTACTATCTACAAATCTCAACTTTTCAGAAAAGGTTTTTGACAAGTTCAAGGTGTTGACTACGGTGAGATTTTCTCACTCATAGCGATGCTTAAGTCTGTCCGAATCATGTTAGCAATTGCCACATTTTATGAAATCTGGAAAATGGATGTAAAAACTGCATTCATTAATGGATTTCTTAAAGAAGAGTTGTATATGACACAACCAGAAGGTTTTATCTATCCTAAAGGTGCTAACAAAGTGTGCAAACTCCCGCGATCCATCTATGGACTAGTGCAAGCATCTCGGAGTTGGAATATACGCTCTGATAAGGTGATCAAAGCATATGGTTTTATACAGACTTATGGTGAAGCCTGTATTAACAAGAAAGTGAGTGGGAGCTCTGTAGCATTTCTGATATTATATGTGGATGACATATTGTTGATTGGAAATGATATAGAATTTCTGGATAGCATAAAAGGATACTTGAATAATAATTTTTTCAATGAGGATAAAAAGATGGGGTTTATATCATATTGCTTGAGTTTATCCCTCTACATCATGTCATCTTACCTAATGCGTTACTCTGTTCTTATAAACTTAATACTCTGGATGCATGCTGGATAGCGGTCGATGTGTGGAGTAATAGTAGTAGATGCAGGTAGGAGTCGGTCTACTTGTCACAGACGTGATGCCTATATACATGATCATGCCTAGATATTCTCATAATTATTCACTTTTCTATCAATTGCTCGACAGTAATTTGTTCACCCACCGTAATACTTATGCTATCTTGAGAGAAGCCACTAGTGAAACCTATGGCCCCCGGGTCTATTTTCCATCATATAAGTTTCCAATCTATTTTACTTTGCAATCTTTACTTTCAATCTATATCATAAAAATACTAAAAATATTTATCTTATCATTATTATCTCTATCATATCTCACTCTCGTAAGTGACCGTGAAGGTATTGACAACCCCTTTATCACGTTGGTTGCGAGGTTCTTATTTGTTTGTGTAGGTACGAGGGACTTGCGTGTGGCCTCCTTCTGGATTGATACCTTGGTTCTCAAAAACTGAGAGAAATACTTATGCTACTTTGCTGCATCACCCTTTCCTCTTCAAGGGAAAACCAATGCAGTGCTCAAGAGGTAGCAAGAAGGATTTCTGGCGTCGTTGCCAGGGAGTCTACGCACAAGTCAAGACATACCAAGTACCCATACAAACTCTTATCCCTCGCATTACATTATTTGCCATTTGCCTCTCGTTTTCCTCTCCCCCACTTCACCCTTGCCGTTTTATTTGCCCCTTTTTCCATTCGCCTTTTCTTTCGCTTGCTTCGTCGTTATGGCTAGTACTTTATCTACTCCTCTATCTCCCAATTTTGAAGTTCTCCACTTCAAACAAAGACAAGGAGAAAACTTAAAAGATGCTTGGTATAGGATGATAAAATCTTATCATGATTGCACTATAGAGGTGTTGGGGAACGTAGTAATTTCAAAAAACTTCCTACGCACACGCAAGATCATGGTGATGCATAACAATGAGAGGGAAGAGTATCTTCCATGTACCCTTGTAGACCGTAAGCGGAAGCGTTATGAGAACGCGGTTGATGTAGTCGAACGTCTTCACGATCCGACCGATCCAAGTACCGAACGCACAACACCTCCAAGTTCAGTACACGTTCAGCTCGATGACGTCCCATGAACTCTGATCCAGCAGAGCTTCATGGGAGAGTTCCGTCAGCACGACTGCGTGATAACGATGATGATGTTGCTATCGAAGCAGGGCTTCGCCTAAGCACCGCTACGATATGATCAAGGTGGATTATAGTGGAGGTGGGCACCGCACACGGCTAAGGGATCAATGATCAACTTGTGTGTTCTAGGGTTCCCCCGTATGTAAAGGAGCAAGGGGGGAGGCCGGCCGGCCCTCCTAGGGCGCGCCAGGAGGAAGAATCCTCCTCCTAGTAGGAGTAGGAGTCCCCTTTCCTACTCCTACTAGGAGGAGGAAAGGAAGGGGGAAGGGGAGAAGGAAGGAGAGGAAGGAAAGGAGGAAAGGGCGGCCGACCCCTAGTCCAATTCGGTTTGGGCTAGGGGGGCCGTGCGCCCTGCCTCCTATCTTCCACCACTTGGCCCATGAGGCCCAATACTTCTTCCCCGTATTCCCCTAACTCCCCGATACTTTGAAAAATACCCGAATCACTCGGAACCTTTCCGATGTCCGAATATAGTTGTCCAATATATAGATCTTTATGTCTCAATCATTTCGAGACTCCTCGTCATGTCCCCGATCTCATCTGGGACTTCGAACTACCTTCGGTACATCAAATCACATAAACTCATAATACCGATCGTCACCGAACGTTAACCGTGCGGACCCTACGGGTTCGAGAACTATGTAGACATGACCGAGACATGTCTCCGGTCAATAACCAATAGCAGAACCTGGATGTTCATATTGGCTCCTACATATTCTACGAAGATCTTTATCGGTCAAACCGCATAACAACATACGTTGTCCCCTTTGTCATCGGTATGTTACTTGCCCGAGATTCGATCGTCGGTATCTCAATACCTAGTTCAATCTCGTTACCAGCAAGTCTCTTTACTCGTTCCGTATTGCACTATCCCGCAACTAACTCATTGGTTGCATTGCTTGCAAGGCTTATAGTGATGTGCAAGAGGGCCCAGAGATACCTGTCCGACAATCGGAGTGACAAATCCTAATCTCGATTTATGCCAACTCAACAAGTACCATCGGAGACACCTGTAGAGCACCTTTATAATCACCAAGTTACGTTGTGATGTTTGGTAGCACACAAAGTGTTGCTCCGGTAATTGGGAGTTGCATAATCTCATAGTCATAGGAACATGTATAAGTCATGAAGAAAGCAATAGTAGTAAACTAAAACGATCAAGTGCTAAGCTAACAGAATGGGTCAAGTCAATCACATCATTCTCCTAATGATGTGATCCCGTTTATCAAATGACAACTCATATCTATGGTTAGGAAACTTAACCATCTTTGATTCAACGAGCTAGTCAAGTAGAGGCATACTAGTGACGCTCTGTTTGTCTATACATTCACACATGTACTAAGTTTCCAGTTAATACAATTCTAGCATGAATAATTTTTTATCATGATATAAGGAAATATAAATAACAACTTTATTATTGCCTTTAGGGCATATTTCCTTTAGTCTCCCACTTGCACTAGAGTCAATAATCTGGTTCACATCTTTATGTGATTGGTTCACATCTCCATGTGACTAATACCCAAAGGGTTTACTAGAGTCAATAATCTAGTTCACATTGCTATGTGATTAACACCCAAAGAGTGATCATGTTTTGCTTGTGAGAGAAGTTTAGTCTATGGGTCTGCAACATTCAGATCCATATGTATTTCACAAATTTCTATGTCTACAGTGCTTTTGCACGGAGCTACTCTAGCTAATTGCTCCCACTTTCAATATGTATCCAGATTGAGACTTAGAGTCATCTAGATCGATGTAAAAAGCTTGCATCGATGTAACTCTTTACGATGAACTCTTTTATCACGTCCATAACCCAGAAATATTTCCTTAGTCCTCTAAGGATAATTTTGACCGCTATCCAGTGATCTACTCCTAGATCACTATTGTACTCCCTTGCCAGAATCATGCTAATGTATACAATAGGCCTGGTAAATAGCATAGCATACTTTATAGAACCTATGACTGAGGCATAGGGAATGACTTTTTATTCTCTTTCTATTTTCTGTTGTGGTCGGGTTTTGAGTCTTTACTCAACTTCACACCTTGCAACATAGGCAAGAACTCCTTCTTTCACTGTTCCATTTTGAACTACTTCAAAATCTTGTCAAGGTATGCACTCATTGAAAAAACTTATCAAGAGTCTTGATCTATCTCTATAGATCTTGATGCTCAATGTGTAAGCAGCTTCATCGAGGTCTTTCTTTGAAAAACTCCTTTCAAATACTCCTTTATGCTTTCCAGAAAATTCTACATTCTTTCCGATCAACAATATGTCATTCACATATACTTATCAGAAATGCTGTAGTGCCCCCAGTCACTTTCTTGTAAATATAGGCTTCACCGCAAGTCTGTATAAAACCATATGCTTTGATCACTTTATCAAAGCATATATTCCATCTCCGAGATGCTTGCACCAGTCCATAGATGGATCAATGGAGCTTGCTCACCTTGTTAGCACCTTTAGGATCGACAAAACCTTTTGGTTGCATCATATACAACTCTTCTTTAAGAAATCCATTAAGGAATGCAGTTTTGACATCCATTTGCCAGATTTCATAAAATGCGGCAACTGCTAACATGATTCAGACAGACTTTTAAGCATCGATGCGAGTGAGAAAATCTCATCGTAGTCAAGACCTTGAACTTGTCGAAAACATTTTTGCGACAATTCGAGCTTTGTAGATAGTAACACTACTATAAGTGTCCGTCTTACTCTTAAAGATCCATTTATTTTCTATGGCTTTCCAATCATTGGGTAAGTCAATCAAAGTCCATACTTTGTTCTTTATACATGGATCCCATCTCATATTTCATGGCATCAAGCCATTTTGCGGAATCTGGGCTCATCATCGCTTCCTTATAGTTCGTAGGTTCGTCATGGTCCAGTAACATGACTTCTAGAAAGGGTTACCGTACCACTCTGGTGCGGACCATACTCTGGTTGTCCTACGAGGTTCGGTAGTAACTTGATGTGAAGTTTCATGATCATGATCATTTAGCTTCCTCACTAATTGGCGTAGAAATCACAAGAGCTGATTTCTGCGATGAACTACTTTCCAATTTGGGAGATGGTACAATTACCTCATCAAGTTCTACATTCCTCCCACTCACTTCTTTCAAGAGAAACTTCTTCTCTAGAAAGGATCCACTCTTAGCAATGAATGTCTTGCGTTCGGATCTGTGATAGAAGGTGTACCCAACTGTCTCTTTTGGGTATCCTATGAAGACACATTTCTCCGATTTGGGTTTGAGTTTATCAGGATGAAACTTTTTCACACAAGCATTGCAACCCCAAACTTTAAGAAATGACAACTTTGATTTCTTGCCAAACCACAGTTCATATGGTATCGTCTCAACGGATTTAGATGGTGCCCTATTTAATGTGAATGCAGCTGTCTCTAATGCATAACCCCAAAACGATAGTGGTAAATCAGTAAGAGACATCATAGATTGTACCATATCTAGTAAAGTACGATTACAATGTTCGGGCAGACCATTATGCTGTGGTGTTCTAGGTGGCGTGAGTTGCGAAACTATTCCGCATTGTTTCAAATGAAGACCAAACTCGTAACTCAAATATTCGCCTCAGTGATCAGATCGTAGAAACTTTATTTTCTTGTTATGATGATTTTCCACTTCACTCTGAAATTCTTTGAACTTTTCAAATGTTTCAGACTTATGTTTCATTAAGTAGATATACCCATATCTGCTCAAATCATCTATGAAGGTCAGAAAATAGCGATACCTGCCACGAGCCTCAACACGGATCACATACATCGGTATGTATTATTTCCAATAAGTGAGTTGCTTGCTCCACTATTCCGGAGAACGGAGTCTTAGTCATCTTGCCTATGAGGCATGGTTTGCAAGCATCAAGTGATTCATAATCAAGTGATTCCAAAAGTCCATCCGCATGGAGTTTCTTCATGCGCTTTACACCAATATGACCTAAACGGCAGTGCCACAAATAAGTTGCACTATCATTATTAACTTTGCATCTATTGGCTTCAATATTATGAATATATGTATCACTACGATCGAGATCCAACAAACTATTTTCATTGGGTGTATGACCATCGAAGGTTTTATTCATGTAAACAGAACAACAATTATTCTCTGACTTTAAATGAATAACCGTATTGCAATAAACATGATCAAACCATATTCACGCTCAACGCAAACACCAAATAACATTTATTTAGATTTCAACACTAATCCCAAAAGTATAGGGAGTGTGCAATGATGATCATATCAATCTTGGAACCACTTCCAACACACATTGTCACTTCACCCTTAACTAGTCTCAGTTCATTCTGCAACTCCCATTTCGAGTTACTAATCTTAGCAACTGAACTAGTATCAACTACTGAGGGGTTTCTATAAACACTAGTAAAGTACACATCAATAACATGTATATCAAATATACCTTTGTTCACTTTGCCATCCTTCTTATCCGCCAAATATCTAGGGCAGTTCCACTTCCAGTGACCATTTCCTTGCAGTAGAAGCACTCAGTTTCAGGCTTCGATCTAGCTTTGGGCTTCTTCACTGGAGTGGCAACTTGCTTGCCATTCTTCTTGAAGTTCCCTTTCTTTCCCTTGCCCTTTTACTTGAAACTAGTGGTCTTGTCAACTGTTGGTGTCAAAACCGGCGGATCTCGGGTAGCGGGTCCCGAACTGTGCGTCTAGGCGGATGGTAACAGGAGGCAGGGGACACAATGTTTTACCCAGGTTCGGGCCCTCTTGATGGAGGTAAAACCCTACGTCCTGCTTGATTGATATTGATGATATGGGTAGTACAAGAGTAGATCTACCACGAGATCAGAGAGGCTAAACCCTAGAAGCTAGCCTATGGTATGATTGTTGTTCGTCCTACGGACTAAAACCCTCTGGTTTATATAGACACCGGAGAGGGCTAGGGTTACACAGAGTCGGTTACAATGGTAGGAGATCTACATATCCGTATCACCAAGCTTGCCTTCCACGCCAAGGAAATTCCCTTCCAGACACGGGATGAAGTCTTCAATCTTGTATCTTCATAGTCCAGGAGTCCGGCCGAAGGTATAGTCCGGCTATCCAGACACCCCCTAATCTAGGACTCCCTTAGTAGCCCCTGAACTAGGCTTCAATGATGACGAGTCCGGCGCGCAGATTGTCTTTGGCATTGCAAGGCGGGTTCCTCCTCCAAGTACTTCATAGAAGATTTTGAACACAAAGGTAGTGTCTAGCTCTGCAAAATAAGTTTCCACATATTTTCATAGAGAGAATAATATTTACACAAATCTAATCTACTGACGTATTCCGTAGCGTGACATCACACCACGGCCAAGTCTTTATTCGAATCGTTTTACTGTCCCACCTCAGCGCGTTTAGCGAGGCGGTTTCCTTGGCACGTCTTGTCAAAGCAGAGATCGTGTCCCCTTATTCCGAGATTCTCATCAATACGGGTGTGGGTAACCCAACCGCGCCATTGATTACGGCGCTTGGGAGATAAGCGAGCTTTACCAGGCTGGTGGGGGCGCATAGTTGCGTCCACCCATATAAGGGGATAAGGATCCACCTTTTCATCCACGCCTTCTTCCTTCTTTGCCTATCCATTTCTGCGCACTTGAGCTCCAGCGCCCAAGTCCGCACACCCCACCTCAACCTTCTCCAGTCATGTCCGGAGCGGGAGGCAAGTGGATGGTCTCCTCCGTCACTGAGGGACACATCAAAAAACTGAGGAAGGCCGGATACTTGTCTAACGACATTGCGCACCGGCTTCCCAAAGAGGGGCAGCTCATCCCCACCCCTAGGCCCCATGAGAGGGTGGTGTTCCTCCCCCATTTCCTCCGCGGACTGGGCTTCCCTCTCCACCCATTTGTCTGGGGGCTCATGTTCTACTATGGCCTGGATTTCCACGATCTGGCCCTGAACTTTGTCCTCAATATCTCGACGTTTATCGTCGTGTGCGAGGCTTTCTTCTGCATCCGCCCCCATTTTGGCCTATGGCTCAAGACTTACAATGTCAAGCCGAAGGTGGTGCGCGGCACCCAGGCGGAGTGCGGAGGCGCCATGGTGGGCAAGATGCCCAACGTCCGATGGCTCAAGGGCTCCTTCGTGGAGTCCCTAAAGGGGTGGCAATCGGGGTGGTTTTACATCACCGAGCCGCGCGACCCTGAATGGGTCGCAGCCCCCAAGTTCCGATCCGGACCCCCCACGCGGCTCACCTCCTGGAAAGAGATGGGCCTGTCATGGGGTAAAGAAGGAGAGCTGACCGGACTCCACACATGCGTCCAAACCCTGGTGGACAAGAAGCTCAAACTTGTCAACGTAGTCCAGGTTATGCTCATCCGCCAGATTCTCCCGTGTCAACAACGGGCTTTCAACCTATGGGAGTTTGACCCGGCGCAACACCGAACTCTGAGCAGGCTCTTCGACACGACGTACGAAGATGCCTGGAAGGTGCTTTTCAAGGGCGCCGAGGCCCCCGCATCCGCTACCGAGGATCACTGATTTAGCATGCAGCGTCACGCTCGTGCGGTAAGCTGTTTTTACCTTTTACAGGGTATTAGTTTTTCATAGTTTGACTCCATGCGGGATCTAAGCTCCCTTTGACAGGATTGGCAGGAGACGTCTGGACAGATCAACTGTCCGGCTCCTTTGCTCGAAGGCCCAACGGACGCTCGCTTGGCGAAGCTGCTGGTTCCGGCCCCCTATGTGGTGCCGGAGAAGAAGGCCAAGAAGGCCACGGGGACTCCAAAGAGTGCCCGGCGCCAGGAGGTGTCGGATTCATCATCCGATCATTCCAAGGCGCACTCCTCCCGTGAAGATGAGGAGGAGGAAGAAGAGACCTCTCCCCCTCCAGCGGGGGAAGGGAAGAAAAGGAAGGCCGCCTCAACTGGGGAGGCCGAAGGGTCGAAGAAGGGGAAGACCCTTCCTCTGGACTACTCCACCAATGCCGACGACTGCGAAGAGGAGTGTCCGCACAGGGCCAAGCCCCTGGCGAGATTGTAAGTATTCGGACACCAGAGCAATTCATAGCGTTCCTTTCTTGCACAGCTCCTCCTTACGCCGAATATGACTGTGCAGTCCGCCCAAGGCCGGGCTCGACAAGTCGTCGAGCGGCTCCCTGGATTCGTCGGATGTGAATTCGCTTCCGACGGCTTCCTCCCCCCACCCTACGGACGGTGCCGAGGTGGCGTCCCAACAGGTTCCAAGACAGGAGGAGGTGGTCCTGGAGGCGCCGCAAGGCAACCTCCCGGACTCCAGGCGTAAAGGGGATAGAACCCCCAAGGGCTCCAAGTCCGGCCTTGAGCCGGACACCACGCCGGAACCTTCAACGGTTCCGAACTCCGGTAGGCAGCCGCCTTCCAAGAGGAGCAAGCCTACCGAGCCGGTGACCTCTGTCCAACCGGAGGCACCGGACATTTTGTTGGAGGTGCTTAACGGCGCCTCCATCGACGAGGAGCACCGCACTATTATGAGTGTGGTGATCCAGAAGGTTCAGTCCGCCAAGAGCGGACTGACTGAAGCATGTGCCAGCCTTCTAACAGGATTTGAGGTAAGTAAAGAATATGTAAAAATATTACCGCATAGACAGTAGCCCCTGATGCTCTGTTCGGCATTCGGAAAGAAAAGCCGAATAGAGGATCTAATATCAGTCGCAGGAGTCTAACATAATCACGTCAATATGCGTATGTAGGCTTCGCTGCTGGCCTCCGCCGCACAGACTGCAGAGGTGGATACGCTGAAGCAAAACCTCGCGCGGTCCGAGAACGAGCTCGGCCATGCCAATAGGCAACTAGAGGAGAAGGAAGGTAAGTAATACCTTGCGCAAGTATATAGAGAAGATGTGGTTGCAAAAAATGACAGGATCAACGTGCTATTATAGGGGCCACGACCGAGGTGGAAACCCTTAAGCAAGTGTTGTCTGAGGCCAAAAACAGAGCGGCCGCGGAGCGCACAGAGAGAGGGAAGCAGGAGGCGCGGGTGGAGGAGGTGCAGAAAGAGCTCCAGGCTCTCGTGAAAAAACACGAGAGTTTGGGCTTGACTCAAAGACGCAAGCGTCCAAGCTTGCGGCAACCCTCAAAAGCGCGAAGTCTGCCAAGGCCAAAGCCCAGAAAGCCCTCTGAGAAATTGAAGCGATGAAGAATATAGCGGCGGGTAAGGCATTCATTATGCAAAGCAAGCACGTGAAAGTGAATTACTTGTTACTTACCCGAGTCCGGAGCTCTCCAGGAGCATTCGCAGATTTTCCCCACAGTGCGTCTGATGCCACCGCCTACTACCGAGCTGAGGAGGGGAGCTCGACGGAGAAGGTGTTCTGGTCTCAGTATGCTGAGGCCGGACACCTGGTGCCTTTGAGCGACCAGCTAAAGCAAATGGTCGAGCTCCACAAGGTGGCCGAACAGGCCATAAAGGGCTTCATAGTTCGGCTTTGGCCTGGGGAGGCTCTGCCTGAGAGCTACTTCGGGCTGGTGAGGCGGCTGGTGGATGCCTGTCCACGGCTTGAAGTAATCAAGCACTCCGTCTGCATCGAAGGTGCCCGTAGGGCGCTTGCCCGTGCTAAAGTGCACTGGGGCAAGATGGATGCGGAGAAGCTGGTGAAGGACGGGCCGCCGCCGGGCAAGGAGCATCATGTCCCGGAAGCGTATTATGAGGGCGTCCTGAAGGGTGCCCGCCTTATAGCGGGTGAATGCTCCAAAGATGTAATTTTTGAGTAAACTCGCATTTGTGATCCTGTACGCTGAAAACTTGTTCATATGCGCTAAGCAACGCTTTTGAATTTAAAATATTACCTTCCGTGCGGCCGTTTATCAAATTTGAGAGATGGCGAGTCATCGGCTTCTGCCCCCATGCCATGAGTGCTGGGGTGTTCGGGATAAACATGAGCGCTCTTTTTCCCATTCTTGGGTCCTTCGAGGGAGGCGCTCAACACAACGAACAAGGCAATCGGACTATAATGCTTGAACACTCTCACTTAGCCATAGAATTCTATAATTTTAAATTTCGGCGAAGCCCCTAGTGTTCGGAAGACCGAGTTCGGGGCGCTATCCACGCCTAGGCCGGACAAAGACGACTCCTCGCTCTAAGCGGCATAAGTCTTTAGGGACTCGAAAACCTCTCGAATAGCGACCAGCTCTCGCCTCATCATGACGGTCAGATTTAGCTTTCTCTACTGAGGTGCTTAGCCCAGCTCAACTGGGGCACAATCGCAGTAGTTCTCCTAGTGCTACCTTAGCCGATATAACGGAACGTAAGGTACCAAAACATAGGAGCCGGGCAAACCCAACTATTGACCCAAGACATGATTCGGAGCCGATGCATATAATGCTATAAGTTCAGGGTGCCGCACTTGTGAAAGTGTTCGGACTTCTCACACCGTATTGTGGGGTACTTAAGCCCCTGGCGTATTGGCCGTACCAAAGTGTACGGGTGCAACATGTCATTAATGAACATATATTCGTAAAGAAGAGTAATGCAATAATAGACGGAAGCTATGCATTGTTTTGTTTAAAAAAGCTGCGATCAAAGCAGAACGATACAAATAGTGCGATAAGCAAAAATGGGACTATTTAACGTGTCCTTTCCAGGGGTGAGCTGCGGAATGGTATGTAAAACAGGTATACTGCTCGTTATAGAGACCACCTTAGAGTTCCATAGTGCGGCGTAGCTTTCTGCTTCCCTGGTTGTATCATTTGTGCGGCAATTGTACTGCCGGACAAGCCTTCCGAAGAATGGAGACCTGAAAATAAGAGAAAATTAAGAATTCGGCAGCCCCTAGTGCGGTTTAAGCCGCGTTTCGGGCGTGCCGTGATGGTGCCCCTCCCCCTGTGCCCATGGTATTTCTAGAGCATAGTTATGTACGCGCAACACTGGTTTCGCAAGTTCGCGAGGGCTAGGGTTGGAGCCACATTGCTACGCTTGCTCGGAACATGCCAGGCGGTCTTGTTGTAGGTTACTCTGGGCGCGCTTGACAGTGTCCAGACGTTTAATGGCCGAACTGGAGAATTGCCTTGGGAGGCTGCTTTGTACTTCCGCTGCGATAGCTGCCGTATGCTCCTCCGTTCGGAGAGAGGGTTCGGTGTTTCCATTGACCGTGATGACTCCTCGAGGGCCTGGCATCCCGAGCTAGAGGTATGCGTAGTGCGGCACCACATTGAACTTAGCAAATGCGGTTCGCCCGAGCAGTGGGTGATAGCCACTGCGGAACGGGACTATGTCGAAGATTAACTCCTCGCTTCAGAAATTATCTGGAGGTCCGAAGACCACTTCAAGTGTAACTGAGCCTATACAGTTGGCCTCTACACCTGGTATGACGCGTTTAAAGGTCATTCTAGTGGGTTTAATCCTCGAGGGATCGATGCCCATTTTCCGCATTGTATCCTGGTAAAGTAGGTTCAGGCTGCTGCCGCCGTCCATAAGGACTCTAGTGAGGTGAAATCCATCAATAATTGGGTCTAGAACCAATGCAGCGAATCCGCCATGACGGATGCTAGTGGGGTGGTCCCTTCGATCAAAAGTGATCGGGCCGGAAGACCATGGGTTGAACTTTGGGGCGACTGGCTCCATCGCATACACATCCCTTAGCACACGCTTATGCTCCCTCTTGGGGACGTGGGTTGCGTATATCATGTTCACCGTCCGCACTTGTGGGGGAAAACCTTTCTGTCCACTGTTGTTCGGCGGCCGGGGCTCCTCCTCGTCATCGCTATGCAGCCCCTTGTCTCTGCTTTCGGCATTTAACTTGCATGTCTGCTTGAACACCCAACAATCCCTGTTGGTGTGATTGGCTGGTTTTTCGGGGGTGCCATGTATCTGGCATTAGCGGTCGAGTATTCGGTCCAAACTGGACGGGCCCGGAGTATTTCTTTTGAATGGCTTTTTCCGCTGACCGGGTTTAGAGCCTCTGAATCCGGCATTCACTGCAGTATCCTCAGCATTGTCGCCGCTAATGCGGCACTTTTGCTTGTTGCGACGTGACCTGCCACTGCTGTCCTTGGTATCCGAATTACCAGGGCTCTTGGTCATGTTATGCTGCGAGCTAGCCAGCTGTCTTCTCCCGCGCAATAGCAGGTCATAAGTGTCATGAGGGCTGCCATAGATTTCGGCTTTTCCTGTCCTAGGTGCCGTGCAAGCCACTCGTCGCGGATGTTATGCTTGAAGGCTGCTAGGGCCTCTGCGTCCGGAAAGTCGACGATTTGATTTTTCTTGGTTAGGAACCGTGTCTAGAATTGTCTAGCCGATTCCTCTGGCTACTGAATTATGTGGCTAAGGTCATCGGCGTCTTGTGGTCGCACATAAGTGCCCTGGAAATTGTCGAGGAATGCGGTTTCCAGGTCCTCCCAACAACCAATTGATTCTGCTGGCAAGCTGTTAATCCAATGCCGAGATGGTCCTTTAAGCTTGAGTGGGAGGTATTTGATGGCGTGCCTCGATCCATACCGCAGGATCTATTGTGCCATCGTATGATTCGATGTTCATGGGTTTGAAACCCTCGGGGATTTGATGATCCATTACTTCATCTGTGAAGCATAGTGGGTGTGCGGCGCCTTTGTATTGGGCTATATCACGACGTAGCTCAAACGAGCTTTGTCTACTGTGTTCGGCCCGGCCGAATTTACTGTATCCGGCATGACGAGTACCGTCTCATGCCGTGGGGCGCCCACATGATCCGTAGATCGATCTTGTTTGCCTTGCCTTGTCCTCCAATATATCTCGCAGGTCTGGTGCATTTTCCCATGCCTTGGTATTTTTTGAGCGGCGCCGGGGTGCGGCTTGAGTGGAGGGCCGAGAGGCCTCTCTGTCGCGGCCACGGGGTGGCCGGTCGGCCGCATCATGCGCTGGTGATGTAGGTTTAGGTGCTTCCTCCTCTAATTGGGGTAGAAACCTGCGCTTTGGGTAGCTCTTGGAGGGGCGTTCGAGTTCATACTCTTCGGCTGCAAGGACTTCAGTCCATCTGTCGGCTAGCAAATCTTGATCAGCTCTAAGATGTTGCTGTTTTTTCTTGAGGCTGCTCGCCGTGGCCATAAGCCTGCGTTTGAAACGCTCTTGTTCGATGGGATCCTCCGGCACGACAAATTCGTCGTCGTCGAGGCTTGCCTCGTCTTCGGAGGGAGGCATATAATTATCGTCCTCGACCTCTCTGTCTGCCGCTCTCTCATGAGGGCTGGCTTCTCCATCCTCCTGTGCTGAATCTTGCTGGAGGTGGTTGTCTTCGGCATTGTCCAGGGTGTTATTATCTCCCGTGCCGGAATCACCATTTTTGCTTTGGCGGGATTTAGAGCGGCGCCGCTGACGCCGGCGCTTAGGCTGCTTCTTGGAGGTGTCATCCTCTGCTGTTCCATCGCCATTGCCTTCTTTTGGGGTGTCCACCATGTATATATCATACGACGAGGTGGCTTTCCAGTGCCCTATAGGCACTGGTTCTTGATCGTCTCCTGCATCGGCGTCCATATTGTCGATGTCTTCGGAGTCGAAGTCGAGCATGTCGGTTAAATCATCGACAATGGCTACGAAGTGGGTGGTGGGTGGGCTTTGAATTTCTTCATCATCCGCATCCCAATCTTGCTGACCATAGTCCGGCCAGGGCTCTCCTGATAAAGAGAGAGACTTTAGTGAATTCAGAATATTGCCGAAGGGCGAGTGCTGAAAGATGTCCGCGGCGGTGAACTCCATGATCGGCGCCCAATCGGGTTCGATTGGTAGGGGCGCGGAGGGCTCGGAGTCTGGAGAGGAGTCCGGCTCCTTGGAGCCATGGGCTTCACAGAGAATAGGGCTGGTGTTCGCCTCGATCGCCGTAGAGATTGCAGCCCCCGAGGCGGTGTCCAACCACCCATCCTTGATTGGTGTGATCGGCTCCGAGCTAGGGATCGGAGCGGACACAGGTGCGGCCTCCAGGGCACTGTTCGGCGGCAGAGCTAGATCATGCCCATCGTGACAGTGCGGCACGCTCGGCCGTGGCTCGAATCCGTCAAAGATCAAGTCTCCGCGGATGTCGGCCGTGTAGTTCAAACTTCCAAATCTGACCTGATGGCCAAGGGCGTAGCTTTCGATCTGCTCCAGATGACCAAGCGAATTGGCCCGCAGTGCAAAGCCACTGAATATGAAGATTTGTCCGGGGAGAAAAGTCTCACCCTAGATCACATCGCTGTTGATGACCGGAGAAGCCATCGGGCCTAAAAGTGACGACACAGAGGAACTCTCAATGAAAGCACCAATGACGGTGTCAAAACCGGCGGATCTCGGGTAGGGGGTCCCGAACTGTGCGTCTAGGCGGATGGTAACAGGAGGCAGGGGACACAATGTTTTACCCAGGTTCGGGCCCTCTTGATGGAGGTAAAACCCTATGTCCTGCTTGATTGATATTGATGATATGGGTAGTACAAGAGTAGATCTACCACGAGATCAGAGATGCTAAACCCTAGAAGCTAGCCTATAGTATGATTGTTGTTCGTCCTACGGACTAAAACCCTCCGGTTTATATAGACACCGGAGAGGGCTAGGGCTACACAGAGTCGGTTACAATGGTAGGAGATCTACATATCCGTATCGCCAAGCTTGCCTTCCACGCCAAGGAAAGTCCCTTCCGGACACAGGACGAAGTCTTCAATCTTGTATCTTCATAGTCCAGGAGTCCGGCCAAAGGTATAGTCCGGATATCCGGACACCCCCTAATCCAGGACTCCCTCATCAACCATCAACACTTGATGCTTTTCTTCATTTCTACCTTCGCCGATTTTAACATCGCGAAGAGCTTGGGAATTGTTTTTGTCATCCCTTGCATATTGTAGTTCATCACGGAGTTCTTGTAATTTGGTGATAGTGACTAGAGAACTTTTGTCAATTACTATCTTATCTGGAAGATTAACTCCTACTTGATTCAAGCAATTGTAGTACCCAGACAATCTGAGCACATGCTCACTGGTTGAGCTATTTTCCTCCATCTTATAGGCAAAGTACTGTCAGAGGTCTCATACCTCTTGACACGAGCATGAGTATGAAATACCAATTTCAACTCTTGGAACATCTTATATGCTCCATGGCGTTCAAAATATTTTCGAAGTCCCGGTTCTAAGCCGTAAAGCGTGGTGCACTAAACTATCAAGTAGTCATCATATCGAGCTTCGCCAAACGTTCATAACATCTGCATATGCTCCTGCAATAGGTCTGTCACCTAGCGGTACATCAAGGACGTAATTCTTCTATGCAGCAATGAGGATAATCCTCAGATCACGGACCTAGTCCGCATCATTGCTACTATCATCTTTCAACATAGTTTTTCTCTAGGAATATATCAAAAAATAAACGAGGAGCTACATCGCGAGCTATTGATCTACAACATAGTTATGCAAATACTATCAGGACTAAGTTCATGATAAATTAAAGTTCAATTAATCATATTACTTAAGAACTCCCACTTAGATAGACATCCCTCTAGTCATCTAAATGATCACGTGATCCAAATCAACTAAACCATGTCCGATCATCATGTGAGATGGAGTAGTTTTCAATGGTGAACATCACTATGTTGATCATATCTACTATATGATTCACGCTCGACCTTTCGGTCTCTAGTGTTCCGAGGCCATATCTGCATATGCTAGGCTCGTCAAGTTTAACCCGAGTATTCTGCGTGTGCAAGACTGGCTTGCACCCGTCGTATAAGAACGTTGAGCTTATCACACCCAATCATCACGTGGTGTCTCGGCACGACGAACTTTTGCAATGGTGCATACTTAGGGAGAACACTTGTACCTTGAAACTTTTAGTGAGAGATCATCTTATAATGCTACCGTCAATCAAAGCAGAATAAGATGCATAAAGGATAAACATCACATGCAATCAATATAAGTGATATGATATGGCCATCATCATCTTGTGCCTGTGATCTCCATCTCCAAAGCACCATCATGATCACCATCGTCATCGGCTTGACACCTTGATCCTCATCGAAGCATCGTTGTCGTCACGCCAACTATTGCCTCCATGACTATCGCTACCGCTTAGTGATAAAGTAAAGCAATTACATGGCGATTGAATTTCATACAATAAAGTGACAACCATATGGCTCCTGCCAGTTGCCGATAACTGTGTTACAAAACATGAACATCTCATACAATAAAATTTAGCATCATCTCTTGACCATATCACATCACAACAAGCCCTGCAAAAACAAGTTAGACGTCCTCTACTTTGTTGTTGCAAGTTTTACGTGGCTGCTATGGGCTGAGCAAGAATCGTTCTTACCTACGCATCAAAACCACAACGATATTTTGTCAAGTTAGTGTTGTTTTAACCTTCAACAAGGACCGGGCGTAGTCACACTCGGTTCAACTAAAGTTGGAGAAACTGACACCCGCCAGCCACCTATGTGTGAAGCACGTCGGTAGAACCAGTCTCGCGTAATGTCGGTCTGGGCCGCTTCATCCATCAATACTGCCGAACCAAAGTATGACATGCTGGTAAGCAGTATGACTTGTATCGCCCACAACTCACTTGTGTTCTACTCGTGCATATAACATCTACGCATAAACCTGGCTTGGATACCACTGTTGGGGAATGCAGTAATTTCAAAAAAATTCTTACGCACATGCAAGATCATGGTGATGCATAACAACGAGAGGGAAGAGTATCGTCCATGTACCCTCATAGACCGTAAGCGGAAGCGTTATGAGAACGCGGTTGATGTAGTCGAACGTATTCACGATCCGACCAATCCAAGTATCGAACGCACGGCACCTCCGAGTTCAGCACACATTCAGCTCGATGACGTCCCACGAACTCTGATCCAGTAGAGCTTCATGGGAGAGTTTCGTCAGCAGGACGACGTGATGATGGTGATGATGTTGCTACCGACGCAAGGCTTCGCCTAAGCACCGCTATGATATGATCAAGGTGGATTATGGAGGAGGGGGCACCGCACACGGCTAAGGGATCAATGATCAACTTGTGTGTTCTAGGGTGCCCCGTATATAAAGGAGTAAGGGGGGGGCGGCCAGCCCTCCTAGGGCGCGTCCGGAGGAGGAGTCCTCCTCCTAGTAGGAGTATGACTCCCCTTTCCTACTCCTACTAGGAGGAGGAAAGGAAGGGGGAAGGGGAGAAGGAAGGAGAGGGAGGAAAGGAAGAAAGGGGGCCCACCCCCTAGTCCAATTCGGTTTGGGCTAGGGGGGGGGGGCGTGCGCCCTGCCTCCTCTCTTCCACCACTTGGCCCATGAGGCCCAATACTTCTTCCCCGTATTCCTGTAACTCCCTGGTACTCTGAAAAATACCCGAATCACTCGGAACCTTTCCAATGTCCGAATATAGTCGTCCAATATATCGATCTTTATGTCTCAACCATTTGGAGACTCCCCGTCATGTCCCCCATCTCATCTGGGACTCTGAACTACCTTCGGTACATCAAATCACATAAACTCATAATACCGATCGCCACCAAACGTTAAGCGTGCGGACCCTACGGGTTCGAGAACTATGTAGACATGACCGAGACACGCCTCCAGTTAGTAACCAATAGCGGAACCTGGATGTTCATATTGGCTCCTACATATTCTACGAAGATCTTTATCGGTCAAACCACATAACAACATACGTTGTTCCCTTTGTCATCGGTATGTTATTTGCGCGAGATTCGATCGTCGGTATCTCAATACCTAGTTCAATCTCGTTACCGACAAGTCTCTTTACTCGCTCCGTAATGCACTATCCCGCAACTTACTCATTAGTTGCATTGCTTGCAAGGCTTATAGTGATGTGCATTACCGAGAGGGCCTAGAGATACCTCTTCGACAATCGGAGTGACAAATCCTAATCTCGATTTATGCCAACTCAACAAGTACCATCGGAGACACCTGTAGAGCACCTTTATAATCACCCAGTTACGTTGTGACATTTGGTAGCACACAAAGTGTTCCTCCGGTAATCGGGAGTTGCATAATCTCATAGTCATAGGAACATGTATAAGTCACGAAGAAAGCAATAGCAGTAAACTAAAACGATCAAGCGCTAAGCTAACGGAATGGGTCAAGTCAATCACATCATTCTCCTAATGATGTGATCCCGTTTATCAAATGACAACTCATGTCTATGGTTAGTAAACTTAACCATCTTTGATTCAACGAGCTAGTCAAGTAGAGGCATACTAGTGACGCTCTGTTTGTCTATATATTCACACATGTACTAAGTTTCCGGTTAATATAATTCTAGCATGAATAATAAACATTTATCATGATATAATGAAATATAAATAACAACTTTATTATTGCCTCAAGGGCATATTTCCTTCAAGAGGGAGACTCTAAGATTTTACTTCGTAATTTTTATATTGGGCTCACCACACCCCATAGGCAACTCCTTGATTTTGCCGCCAAAGGGAATTTCATTGGTATTGAATCTAGTGTTGCTTATGAAATTATAGAAGGGATAGTAGGAATACTTCCCCCACAAAAGGTACCATCTCCTGAGGGAACCCAAATCTTAGAGAAATTTTGCGAATTGCAAAAGTCTATTGAACCTCTTAAAAACGTTGGAGGGAACCTTCACCGCATGAATACATTGATTACACTTTGCTATAAGCGGTTGGATGCTCTAGATCTAAAAATCTCCGAGTATGAAGGGAAACGTAAGGAACCTCCCGGATCCGAGCATAACTCCATTAAAAAGATAAATACCAAAGATGATAATACCTAGATCTATCCTTACTTTTATGCCTAGCTAGGGGCGTTAAACGATAGCGCTTGTTGGGAGACAACCCAATTTTATTTTTGTTTCTTGCTTTTTGATTCTGTTTATTAATAAATAATTCATCTATCCTCTGTTTAGATGTGGTTTTATGCTTTTAATTAGTGTTTGTGCCAAGTAGAACCTTTGGGAAGACTTGGGGAAAGTCTTCGCGATCTTGCTGTAAGAAACAAAAACTTTAGCGCTCACGAGATTTGCTGCCATTTTTTACTAGAGAGTGATATTTAGTTAATTATTTTTGCAGATGATTAATAGATAAATTCCTCAAGTCTAGCAATTTATCTTAAAATTTTTGGGGTTCCAGAAGTATTCTAAACCTATAGATTACTACAGACTATTCTGTTTTTGACATATTCTATTTTTCGTGTGTTGTTTGCTTATTTTGATGAATCTATTGCTAGTAATAGAGTTTATGAACCATAGAAAAGTTGGAATACAGTAGGTTTAACACCAATATAAATAAAGAATGAGTTCATTATAGTACCTTGAAGTGGTGGTTTGTTTTCTTTTACTAACGGAGCTCACGAGATTTTCTTTTAAGTTTTGTGTTGTGAAGTTTTCAAGTTTTGGGTAAAGATTTGATGGATTATGGAACAAGGAGTGGCAAGAGCCTAAGCTTGGGGATGCCCAAGGCACCCCAAGTTAAAATCCAAGGACAACCAAAAGCCGAAGCTTGGGGATGCTCCAGAGGGCATCCCCTCTTTAGTCTTCGTCCATCGGTAACTTTACTTGGAGCTATATGTTTATTCGCCACATGATATGTGTTTTGCTTGGAGCATCTTGTATGATTTGAGTCTTTGCGTTTTAGTTTACCAGAATCATCCTTGCTGTACACACCTTTTGGGAGACACACACATGAATTGGAATTTATTAGAATACTCTATGCTTCACTTATATCTTTTGAGTTGGATAATTTTTGCTCTAGTGCTTCGCTTATATCTTTTAGAGCATGGTGGTGGTTATATTTTATAGAAATAATTGATCTCTCATGATTCACTTATATCATTTTGAGAGTCCTTTAGAACAGCATGGTAATTTACTTTGGTTATAAATTTTAAATGCTAAGAGAAGTTGGATGCTTGATAGTTGTTTTGAGATATAAATGTGGTAGTATTAGAGGTGTGCTAGTTGAGTAATTGTGAAATTGATGAGTACTTGTGTTGAAGTTGGCAAGTCCCGTAGCATGCACCTATGGTAAATGTTGTGTGAAAAATTTGAAGCATGGGGTGTTCTTTGATTGCTTTCCTTATGAGTGGCGGTCGGGGACGAGCGATGGTCTTTTCCTACCAATCTATCGCCCTAGGAGCATGCGTGTGGTGCTTGGTTTTGATGACTTGTAGATTTTTGCAATAAGTATGCAAGTTCTTTATGACTAATGTTGAGTCCATGGATTATACGCACTCTCACCCTTCCATCATTGCTAGCCTCTTCGGTATCGTGCATTACCCTTTCTCACCTTGAGAGTTGGTGCAAACATCGCCGGTGCATCCAAACCCCGTGATATGATACGTTCTATCACACATAAGCCTCATATCTTCCTGAAAACAGCCACCATACCTACCTATTATGGCATTTCCATAGCCATTCCGAGATATATTGCCATGCAACTTTCCACCGTTCCATTTATTATGACACGCACCATCATTTTCATATTGCTTTGCACGATCATGTAGTTGACATCGTATTTGTGGCAAAGCCACCATGCTTAATTTTTCATACATGTCACTCTTGATTCATCGCAATCCCGGTACACCGCCGGAGGCATTCACATAGAGTCATATTTGGTTCTAAGTATCGAGTTGTAATTCTCGAGTTGTAAGTAAATAAAAGTGTGATGATCATCATTAGAGCATTGTCCCATGTGAGGAAAGGATGATGGATACTATGATTCCCCCACAAGTCGGGATTAGACTTCGGACGAAAAAACAGGCCCTAAAAAAAGAGAAGAAGGTCCAAACAAAAAGAGAGAGAGAAAAAGAGAGAAGGGACAATGTTACTATCCTTTTCCCACACTTGTGCTTCAAAGTAGCACCATGATCTTCATGATAGAGAGTCTCTTATTTTGTCACTTTCATATAATAGTGGTAATTTTTCATTATAGAACTTGGCTTGTATATTCCAATGACGGGCTTCCTCAAATTTCCTAGGTCTTCGTGAGCAAGCAAGTTGGATGCACACCAACTTAGTTATTTGATGAGCTTTCATATATTTATAGCTCTAGTGCATCCGTTGCATGACAATCCCTACTCCTTGCATTGACATCAATCGGTGGGCATCTCCATAGCCCATTGATTAGCCGCGTCAATGTGAGACTTTCTCCCTTTTTTTCTTCTCACACAACCTCAATCATCATATTCTATTCCAACCATAGTGCTATGTCCATGGCTCGCGCTCATATATTGCGTAAAAGTTGAAAGAGTTTGAAAAGGCTAAGTATGAAACAATTGCTTGGCTTGTCATCGGGGTTGTGCATGATGAGAGCATTTTGTGTGACGAAAATGAAGCATGGCCAAACTATATGATTTTGTAGGGATAAGTTTTCTTTCGCTATGTTATTTTGATAAGACATAATTGCTTGATTACCATACTTGGAGTATTACTGTTTTTATGTCAACAATAAACTTTTATCTTGAATCTTTCGGATATGAACATTCATGCCACAATAGAGAAAAATACATTGAAGAACATGCTAGAAAGCATTCCACATCAAAAATTCTGTTTTTATCATTTACCTACTCGAGGACGAGCAGGAATTAAGCTTGGGGATGCTTGATACGTCTCCAACGTATCTATAATTTTTGATTATTCCATGCTATTATATTATCTGTTTTGGATGTTAATGGGCTTTATTTTACACTTTTATATTATTTTTGGGACTAACCTATTAACCCAAGGCCTAGTGCAAATTGCTAATTTTTTGCCTATTTCAGTGTTTCGCAGAAAAGAAATATCAAACGGAGTCCAAACGGAATGAAACCTTCGGGAGCGTGATTTTTGGAACAAACGTGATTCAGAGGACTTGGAGTGGACGTCAAGAAACGAATGAGGTGTCCACGAGGCAGGGGGTGCGCCCTCCCCCCTCGTGGGCCCCTCATGGCTCAACCGACCTACTTCTTCCTCCTATATATGTTCACATACCCCGAAAACATCCAGGAGCACCACGAAACTCTATTGCCACTGCAGCAACCTTCTGTACCCAAGAGATCCCATCTTGGGGCCTTTTTCGGAGCTCCGCCAGAGGGGGCATCGATCACAAAGGGCCTCTACATCAACTCCATGGCCCCTCCGATGATGCATGAATAGTTTACTTCAGACCTTTGGGTCCATAGTTATTAGCTAGATGGCTTCTGCTCTCTCTTTGAATCTCAATACAAAGTTCTCCTCGATCTTCTTGGAGATCTATTCGATGTAACTCTTTTTGCGGTGTGTTTGTCGAGATCTGATGAATTGTGGGTTCATGATCAAGTCTATCTATGAAAAATATTTGATTCTTCTCTGAAATCTTTTATGCATGATTGGTTATCTTTGCAAGTCTCTTCGAATTATCAGTTTGGTTTGGCCTACTAGATTGATCTTTCTTGCAATGGGAGAAGTTCTTAGCTTTGGGTTCAATCTTGCGGTGCTCGATCCTAGTGACAGAAAGGGAAATGACACGTATTGTATTGTTGCCATCGAGGATAAAAAGATGGGGTTTATATCATATTGCTTGAGTTTATCCCTCTACATCATGTCATCTTACCTAATGTGTTACTCTGTTCTTATGAACTTAATACTCTAGATGCATGCTGGATAGCGGTCGATGTGTGGAGTAATAGTAGTAGATGCAGGCAGGAGTCGGTCTGCTTGTCACGGACGTGATGCCTATATACATGATCATGCCTAGATATTCTCATAATTATTCGCTTTTCTATCAATTGCTCGACAGTAATTTGTTCACCCACCGTAATACTTATGCTATCTTGAGAGAAGCCACTAGTGAAACCTATGGCTCCCAGGTCTATTTTCCATCATATAAGTTTCCAATCTATTTTACTTTGCAATCTTTACTTTCAATCTATATCATAAAAATACCAAAAATATTTATCTTATCATTATTATCTCTATCAGATCTCACTCTCGTAAGTGACCGTGAAGGGATTGACAACCCCTTTATCGCGTTGGTTGCGAGGTTCTTATTTGTTTGTGTAGGTACGAGGGACTTGTGTGTGGCCTCCTACTGGATTGATACCTTGGTTCTCAAAAACTGAGGGAAATACTTACGCTGCTTTGCTGCATCACCCTTTCCTCTTCAAGGGAAAACCAACGCAGTGCGCAAGAGGTAGCAGGGCTGAAGGAAATATGCCCTAGAGGCAATAATAAAGTTGTTATTTTATATTTCCTTGTATCATGAATGTTTATTATTCATGCTAGAATTGTATTAACCGGAAACTTGATACATGTGTGGATACATAGACAAAACACCATGTCCCTAGTAAGCCTCTACTAGACTAGCTCATTAATCAATGATGATTAAGTTTCCTAACCACAGACATGTGTTGTCATTTGATGAACGAGATCACATCATTAGGAGAATGATGTGATGGACAAGACCCATCCGTTAGCTTAGCAGGTTGATCATTCAGTTTTATTGCTATTGCTTTCTTCATGTCAAATACACATTCCTTCGACTATGAGATTATGCAACTCCCGAATGCCAGAGGAATACTATGTGTGCTATCAAACATCACAACATAACTGGGTGATTATAAAGATGTTGTACGGGCATCTCCGAAGGTGTTTGTTGGGTTGGCATAAATCGAGATTAGGATTTGTTACTTCAAGTATCGGAGAGGTATCTCTAGGCCCTCTCGGTAATGCACATCACAATAAGCCTTAAAGCAATGTGACTAATGAGTTAGTTGTGGGATGATGCAATACAGAACGAGTAAAGAGACTTGCCGGTAACGAGATTGAACTAGGTATGAAGATACCGACGGTTGAATCTCGGGCAAGTAACATACTGATGACAAAGGGAATAACGTATGTTGTCATTACGGTACGACCAATAAAGGTCTTCGTAGAATATGTGGGAACCAATATGAGCATCCAGGTTCCGTTGTTGGTTATTGACCGGAGAGGTGTCTCGGTCATGTCTACATAGTTCTCGAACCCATAGGGTCCGCACGCTTAACGTTCGATGACGATTTTGTATTATACGAGTTATGTGAGTTGGTGACTAGATGTTGTTTGGAGTCCTGGATGAGATCACAGACATGACGAGGAGTCTCGAAATGGTCGAGAGGTAGAGATTCATATATAGGACGATGATATTCGGACACCGAAGTGTACTGGGGGTATCGATCGGGTACATATCTGGTCACCGAAAGGGGTTACGGGCAACCCCCGACAAACTATATGGGCCTAATGGGCCAAGAGATGGACAAACCATCCCCTAAGGGGCTGGTGCGCCCCTCCATATGGGCTGGCCAAATTAGAGTAGAAAATGGGAAGGAAAGGGGGGAGGCCGAATTGGGAGGACCCCAAGTAGGATTCCTCCTACTTGGGGCGCCCCTTGGCTGCCTCCCCTCCCCTCCAATCTATACATATGAGGGGGGGGCACCGCTAGAACACACACCAACAATTGTTAGCCGTATGCGGCGGCCCCTCCACAGTTTACGCCTCCGGTCATATTCACATAGTGTTTAGGCGAAGCCCTGTGTGGATTACTTCACCATCACCATCATCATGTCGTCGTGCTGACGGAACTCTCCTTGACACTTTGCTGGATCAAGAGTTCGAGGGACATCATCGATCTGAACATGTGCAGAACTCGGAGGTGTCGTACGTTCAGTGGTTGATCGGTCGGAATGAGAATAAGTTCGACTACATCATCTGCGTTGTCAATCGCTTGCGCTTTCGGTCTGTGAGGGTACGTGGACACACTCTCCCCCTCTTGTTGCTATGCATCTTCTAGATAGATCTTGCGTGAGCGTAAGAATTTTTTTAAAATTGCATGCTACGTTTCCCAATAGTTTGTATAACAATTTACTTAGGGGAGCAATATTCTTAACTTCAAGCTCTTTGGATCCCCAAGCACCTGGTCCTCTGGATAGTAAATGACACTCAAATTTGCAGAGTTGATATTGTTTTTCTCAGTGCACTTTGCTACAATAACATGTATCTAAAATAAAAGCTCAGTCTTATGAAAGTAAATCATTAGTCGAGAATGCTTACTCAAAAGCACAAGACACCACTTTTAGATACATCTTTTTGCCCTTTCCAGATTGTGATCCATCATGAGCTCAATGTCATCCACATATTGTGTAATAGAAAATTTATCTTCTGTTAGGTGAGGTGCAAACCCGTTGTTTGTCGATCAATCTCTATGAAAACGGTCAAACTACCCTCACGAAGAGAAAAACAATTACAAATATACCCACCTACAAATAAAATGGAGTCGTTTATGCCAATTAAAGGAATATCAGCCTACTCAGTCCATTAAGATTTTCTCAAGTCCAATCCATCTAGGAAAATAAAACTTCAAGAAGCATCTATTATGTGTTAAAAATTACCCATTCATGCTTAACATAAAGAATATAATAAGTCAATAACAGAATAAACATCGGTCAATCTCTGTCAAACCTTCAAATTTGCTCGCCAAAACAAACTAATAGCACACACTACCTTTTTTTTGAAAAGGGAAGCAAGCCTCAGCCTCCGCATCGAGCGATGCACACAGTCATATTATTAATGTAAAGTTCAAAAGTACAAAGTAAACATAGGGATGACAATTTTGCCCATGGGTATTGGTACCCATGGGTACCCTATCCAAAAACAACGGGCATGGGCAAGACTTGGAGAAATTTTGTACCCACGAATATGGGTATCCATGCCCACAAAATATCTGGGTAGGCTACGGGTATGAAATTATGCCCATGTCTAACCCAATGAATACCCATGAAAAGTTAATAAATGAAAATATTTTCTATGACATGTGGGGTCAACATCCAACTTCTATGGCCCACTCTAATTATTGTATTCCTTAAATCGATCACAGAAACTTTCTACACCCACCCATTTGGCGACGCATCCGGCTTCAGCCTTTAGGGTTTAGAGATCAGTCTGTTTCTTACTACTAATCAACTAAAGATCTTCTTAAATCTCAGCCGATCTAAACAAAACATAACTTCGGTCCACGGAGCTACCAGCAAAATCGTTGAAGAAATGGTACGAAGATGTGCGACCATGGCGCACGGCGCATCCGCATATGAATTGTGCACTTAATCTGGCATGCTAAGAGCATCTCCAGCCGTTCAGCCCCCCAGGGCGCCGAAAAAGAACGGCCTGAGGGCGAACCGGCGCTAGGTTGGCCTCTGGGGGCGACCTAGCTCCCAGCCACGACCCCAGGCGCCGCGGCAAATTCAAACATAGATCATTCCCTCTCACAAAATAGACGCCACAAATCTGGCGATCACGCGGCCACAAGTACGGCGTACAAAAAACAGAAAGGACGCACATGCGCATCAGACGGTGAGGTCGGCCTCCAGCGTCGGCGGAGTCGGCGTGCACGGGCTTGGCGGGGTCTCTGCGCTGGACGGTGTCGGCGTGGCTTCTATGCTGCGGGTGTTCTCGGCAACCTCATCAGTCGGGCTTGGTGTCGGCGTCGGTGTGGGCGTCGGTGTGGGCGTCGTCGTCGATGGAAGCTGGTTCAGGATGAGGCCCCGCTCCGCCAAGTACCACACCTTGACCATCTCGTCCGTGCTCTGGAGCATGTCCGCCCCGCATAGCAGGAAAGCCAGGTCGGTGTTTCTCTTCTTCGCGGCGATGTTGGTCCGGAGTAGGTCGAACTTGATGGCGCTGCTTGTAACGCCCCGTATGTTACTTCCCATATTTGTATTCCAACTCTTGCCATTTTCGGCTCTAAGTTATGATATTCCCTTATGGTTGGGTTTTGCCTTCGTTTGGCATTTTGTCCATGTCATGCATCTCATATCATGTCATCATGTGTATCGCATTTGCATACATGTTCGTCTCATGCATCTGAGCATTTTCCCCGTTGTCCGTTTTGCATTCCGACACTCCTACGTCCTCCAGCGCCCCCCTTTCGCCTCTTTTCGTGTGCGAGTGTTAAACGTTGTTGGATTGGACCGAGACTTGCCAAGCGGCCTTGGTACACCACCGGTAGACCGCCTGTCAAGTTTCGTGCCATTTGGAGTCCTTTTGATACTCCAACGGTTAACCAAGGAATCGTAAAGGCCTCGTGTGTGTTTCAACCCAACACCCCTCCAAGTGGCCCAAAACCCATCCAAACCCCCTCCATCCTCTCGGTCGTTTGATCAAAATCGCGTGGCCGAAAACCACACTCCATTTGGACTCTCCTAGCTCCTTCTATGTGTAAATAGGTACCCCCTCTTCCAAATTCGTGGTGAAACCCTAAGGAATAGCCCCTGCCGCCGCCGGACGTGTTCGTTTCCGCCGGACACGCCCGCGGCCAACCGGCGCCCGCCATGTGGCGCAACTTTGCCCCCAACCATGCCGGCCCGCCGAGCCCGCGACGGGCCCTCCCCGGCCCGCGCGCCCGCCGCCGCCTGCCGCCCGCACCTCCGCGGCCCGCGCCCTTCGCCACCGGCAGCCGTGCGCCGCCGTCGCCGCCCCGCGCGCCGCCGCTCCTCCGCGCTCCTCGCCCGCGCCGCATGCCGCTTCTCCGGCCGGTCGCCGCCGCCCGAACACCGCGCTGCCGTCTCCTCCTCGCCGCGCCGTCCTCCCCGGCCTTCGACGCGACTCGCCGGAGCCGAGCCCGCCGGAGTCGGACCCAAGCTGGGATCAGATCCACCAGCTCGAGCAACCAAACACCGTGCCCCGTCCGGCACCATTCCATCCCGCTTCGCCTCGTCCAACTTCTCGGAGGTCTAATTTCCACTAAGTCTTTTTCCTGTTCATATTTTCTAGCCATGTTCATTGCATCATATCTCTGTCATCGTAGCACCGTTTTGGGCGTGTGATATATCAAATTGTTCGTTAGGATGTCCTCTTCATTTTGTTCCATTGCACCATGCTTGTTTGAGTCCATCTTGATGCCTAAAATGCTATTGCAAGAGTGTTATAAAATGTTAGTTCCTGATTCTTATCAGATTATGAGCTTTTGTCTTTTTTGCCATGATTAATGTGTGCTACATATGAGCATGAGATCTACATGTGTTTTGGGATATGTCATGCCATATTTACAGGGGTGTATGCCATATATTTTTGTGATCAATGTGGTGACTAGCACATGCATGCAAAGTAGCTCTCGTGATGTTGCTGATTTCAGGGACTTAGAATTCTACTAAGTCTTTTCCCTGATGTTATTTTTATACCATGTATTCATGTTGATACAGAGTGATACATGCCTCTTTTGAGTATGTTAAGTAAGGATGATTTGGGCATATGATTGTGCTCTATCCATCCATGTCTTTGTTTGCATTTATGGAGTACCCTAGCATGACTCAATCTTGCTCTACTTTTTCTATAAAATGTTCCTGGCAGATTGGTTACGTGTTAATCAATTTTGCCAAGGTTGTTGTAGTTGATCCATGCATGCTATGAGATGGTTATTGCCATGGTTAGCTTCTTGAACATGTCTTCTTGCTGGATGTCTTCTTAGTTTGTCATGAAATTCCTTGTGTTGAGTGCATCGAGCTCGCAAACATGCCTACATAACTCTGTTTTTGCCATGTCCAGTTTTCTGCCAAGTCTGAATCTGTTAGCGAAACTTGCTATGTTTATATGGGTGCCATCATATCTTATGATCCTTTTTGGCTTATGGTTAGTAAGGGACTTTTGTTATATGCTTTGAGTAGTTTCATGACATGCCTTATATTGCTATGTTCTGTTCCTGTAGTATGTTGTTATCTTGCTCTAAACATTGCTTCCTGATGTTATTTCCTGACATGTTATTTCCACTAAGTCTGTGAAGCTGATATCTTTTGCACTCTTGCCATGCTTGTTTGAACCTGCTCTTGTGTGATTTAGTCGTAGCTCAGTGTTCATCTCTTGTGAAGCATCTTGAGTAGATCCCAGCCATGTGTTTTGTTGCTATGTTAGAGTGCAGTAGCTTATTTTCTTGAAGCATTTTAGATGGCATCATGCTGTTAATCGTGGAATCGTGCCATTCTTGTTTTGCTTGCCATTTGCAAACCGTGCATCCGATTCCGGTGATCTTTATATCGATTTCGACCGAAATCAACTCATCTTTCCAGCAGCACTCTTGGTTTTCCAAGTTGAGGCCTGGTTCAATCTTTCCCTTCCGAAGCATGCATATGCATTGCATATTACATCCCGCATATCATGCCATGTTTTGCATCATGTTGCTTGCGCATTGCACCATGGTTGATTGTGGTTTCTTTTGCTTGTGTTCTTGCCTTGGGTAGAGCCGGGAGACGAGTTCGTGATCGAGGAACCCGTTGAGTACGCTTACGAGGATCAAGCTTACGTCAATCCGGAGAACTTTGCAGGCAAGATGCCCATACCCTCGAAATCACTTATATCTTTGCTTGCTAGTTGCTCGCTCTATTGCTATGCCTATGCCGTGATACCTACCACATGCTTTATCATGCCTCCCATATTGCCATGTCAAACCTCTAACCCACCTTGTCCTAGCAAACCGTTGTTTGGCTATGTTACCGCTTTGCTCAGCCCCTCTTATAGCGTTGCTAGTTGCAGGTGAAGATTGGAGTTTGTTCCTTGTTGGAACATGTTTATTGTTGGGATATCATTATTATATCTTGTTTACTTTAATGCACCTATATACTTGGTAAAGGGTGGAAGGCTCAGCCTTGCGCCTGGTGTTTTGTTCCACTCTTGCCGCCCTAGTTTCCGTCATACCGGTGTTATGTTCCTTGATTTTGCGTTCCTTACGCGGTTGGGTTATAATGGGAACCCCTTGATAGTTCGCCTTGAATAAAACTCCTCCAGCAAGGCCCGACCTTGGTTTTACCATTTGCCACCTAAGCCTTTTTCCCTTGGGTTTCACGTACTCAAGGGTCATCTTTATTTTAACCCCTCGGGCCAGTGCTTCTCTAAGTGTTGGTCCAACCTAGAGCACCGTGCGGGGCCGTCCCTTGGCAACTTGGGTTACGTTGGCTCCCGTACGCTTAGCTTATCCGGTGTGCCCTGAGAACGATATTTGTGCAGATCCTATCGGGATTTGTCGGCACAACGGGTGGTCTTGCTGGTCTTGTTTTACCATTGTCGAAATGTCTTGTAACCGGGATTCCGAGTCTGATCGGGTCGTCATGGGAGAAGGAATATCCTTCGTTGACCGTGAGAGCTTGTGATGGGCTAAGTTGGGACACCCCTGCAGGGTTTTGAACTTTCGAAAGCCGTGCCCGCGGTTATGGGCAGATGGGAATTTGTTAATGCCCGGTTGTAGAAAACTTGACACTTAACTTAATAAAAATGCATCAACCGCGTGTGTAGCCGTGATGGTCTCTTTTCGGCGGAGTCCGGGAAGAGAACATGGTCTCGTGTTATGCTTGAACGTAAGTAGTTTTCAGGATCACTTCTTGATCTTTGTAGCTTCTCGACCGTGCTTTGCCTTCTCTTCTCGCTCTCATTTGCGTATGTTAGCCACCATATATGCTAGTGCTTGCTGCAGCTCCATCTCACTACCTTTTCCTACCCATGAGCTTAAATAGTCTTGATCGTGAGGGTGTGAGATTGCTGAGTCCCCGTGACTCACATATTACTTCCAAAACCAGATGCAGGTGCCGATGGTGCCATTCCAGGGGATGCGACCGAACTCAAGTGGGGGTTCGACGAGGATTCAGGGCGTTCCTATGTTTCCTTTCCAGACAATCAGTAGTGGAGCCCAGTTGGGACGATCGGGGATCTTATGCATTTGGGGTTGTCTTTATTTTGCTTCCGTAGTCGGACCTGGATTGTATTCTGAATGATGTAATGCTATATTTATGTATTATGTGAAGTGGCGATTGTAAGCCAACTCTGTACCTCTTTCTTATTCAGTACATGGAATGTGTAAAGATTACCCCTCTTGCGACATGACTACAATGCAGTTATGCCTCTAAGTCGTGCTCCGACACGTGGGAGATATAGCCGCATCGTGGGTGTTACACTGCTCGACATCAACGCCGACCACCACGCCTCAGTCTTCTCTTCACGAAGGACAGCCCGTCGGCAAGGCATTGCTCGATGGACTCCTGCACTCGAGCGGTGGCCGCGCCGGCGTGTTTCCCCTTCTTGGCACCTTTGTTGCCGTCCGGCCGCCCTTCTGACGCGCCCACAGTCGACGCGTCCGGCTTGTAGGTCTCCTTGGCCTTGTCGAGGGTGCACCGGACTTCCGCCCACTTCTTGCACATGTTTATGCGCTTGTAGACGTGGAGGTACTTGAATTCGGCATTGTTGTTGCCCTGCCGATACAAGGGGAACATGTGCAGCAACTGCGCGGAGGAACAAATAGTTGGCGGGCGCACACGGCGAGGAGAGGCGGGAGACCGGCGTGGCATACCTGATCCTCAACGCTGGCGCCGCTCTCCGGGCGAGCGACGACCTCCTCGACGATTCCATGTCATTTGTTGCACGCCCCTGGATACGCCCTCAATGGTTCACCATTGCCTTCGACCCGCGCTGCATGTAGATGCCTTTGAAGTAGGGGTCGACGAGCTTGCGCTCGTCGAACTCGGCCTTGATGCGCTCCTAGTACATCTCGAAGCTCTGGTTCGTGCCGGTGGTCGGGTCGAGGCAGACGAATTTCCATGCTTCGGCGAGGCATTCCTCCTCCTTGGACGCCCACTTGATGCGCGGCTCGCCAGACCTGGCGGCCCGCTTCTTCTTCTTGCTCCTCCTCGCCTGAATAGTCGCCGGCTCCTCCTCCTCCTCCTCCTCCTCCTCCTCTTCGTCCTCCTCCTCCTGCTCCTCCTGCTCCTCTTCGCCGTAGACGTAGCCGAGCTCGCCTTCCATGCCGCCACTCAGATCCACGGTGTCGTTCGGGGTGGCGAACCCGGGAGACGCGGCGGCCGCGGCCGAATCTGTCGCGATGATGTCATCCATGTCGACCTCGGTCTTGTCGGTGTCGCTGAGGTGCGAGAAGGGCAGCGCGCCACGGCGGGGAGGGGCGTCGGGGAGGACGCGTAGGCGGGCGGCAAGTAGTTGTATGGAGGGTACTGCACGCCGGTGAAGGCGGGCGAGGGCGTCCGGTGGGCCGGGTGTCCATGGGGAAGGTGACGTTGGGGTTGAACCCACCGTGCGCGTCCCCGTCGGCGTAGCCCGGTGAGGGCGTGCATCCCCATGGCTGCGGCGATGGAGAACCAACGCCTTGCTGGCCCCAGGGCGCGTACTGGGCGTGGTTGCCGGGTGGGTTCATCATCCCCGCGCGAGTCGCGTCGGCCTTGGCTTGGTCCGCCGAAGCCACCGCCCGCGCCGCGTTGTCATGGGCCTTCTTGGGCGATCGCCCGGTTCCGCCGGTCGGTGGTGACCGCCTCTCGTCGCTGAACTTCCACCCTCCACTCGGCGTTCGTCATGCTCGGTGGCTTGGACGGCGGCGCCCTCGGTTTCCTCTGCTTCGGCTGGGCGACAGGGGTGGTCGTGGTCGCCGCGGCACAGGAGGCAACGTACTCCTTCGGTGGCATGGCGACGGAGGCGGGCAGGAGATTGGCGGGAGGAATGGAGAGAATGAGAAGGAAGTAGCGAAAAAGCGGGATGAAACGGCGGGAAGAGGCGCTCGACTCGCCGACAGGGCGGACCCACACGGTCTTTCGCTTGTGCCGACGCCCCCAGGCGTCCCGCCGGGCACCGGGTTCGGTCTGGGTACGCCGGCATCAGTTTCGGCCTGAGCGGCGAAAAACGGGCTTCTGGGGCCATGACTGGGTTTTTTTTTGGCGCTGGCGTGACAAAAACGCATGCAGAGGATTTGTTAGGTGCGTGGCTGGAGATGCTCTAAGCTTTTTGTTCCGAGGCTCGTGCTTGACTTGTCAAAGACTACACTGGCAACAAGCAAGGAAAGAGAAGTGCAGCTTTCGTTGTTGCGAGCAAGTCCACAGCCTGCGTCGGAACGCGCGCGCGAGGTTGGCCCACACCCTGGAGTTCCATGACCCACCGTGCACACGTCGTAGTAGCACCAGTTGCTCGATGACTCACTGATGACGCGTCTTGGAAAAGGATGGAGGTCGGGACGTGGCAGGCTGGCAGCTGGATGAAATCGACTGCGATTCGAGGCACCTTGGAGCTTACGGCACCGGTGTCGTCGGTGTTATTTTAGTGCTTGTATCTTTGTTGCCAACTCGCTAATTAGTGCACGTTAGTCTACGTCTAGCAGTAACTTCTAAGCAGAACCGTCCAAACTCTAACTTTTTGCACAACCTGGGATGACGTAGCACTCTTCTTTCTTTTCTTTTCTTTTTCTTTTTTGGCGGAAGGGGTGGCAGTACTACTTAAGCTTGATTGCACTATAGTAAATAAGATAACCACATGTATACTGGACATGCACAAAGATGTTACTTCTGATGTGACAACGTTATATGTATATGGGAAATGTATGCTGAAAGAACATGCGAAAGCCTACAAAATATTTGTCCTAACTCGTACGTACAGAAGAAAACGTCGCATGCAAATGCAGACAGATGCAGCCGGCATAGCGTTCGTCTCAATTAACTCGTGTGAACGAAGGAGTCTTCGCATTATCCTTCCAAGTGTTCCAGGATCTCTAGCTAGTCGACCTCACTCCCCAGTCGCCAGCGGTTGATTCATGACAGTTATTACTTTCTCCGTAAAAAAAATATAAAAGTGTTTTGATAGGAACCGAGTTCAGATTGATAGGAACCGAGTCCCTATCAGGGCACGATCTCAAGTTATAGGGGTGTAAGAAGGGTTGGCGAGGTGGAGGTCGCGGCCGACGGCCCTGGGGCGCCGTGATCGTGCGGGAGGGAGAAGGCGCAAGGGCGGCTAGGGCTTCGGGGGTCCCGGCTCCTAAAGGAAGCCGAGCAATTGAGATTGTTTATTGCTTGTTTTCAAAACGAGTCCTTACATGTGTTTGTATAATCTTCCAAAAAGATAACGATAATAAAAATAACGATAAATTGGGCCAAGTCCCTAACTGCCTGCGCCATTGGGCCTTCTCCGGCTATAGTGTACGCCGGACATAACAGGTTTCTTTACAGAAAAAGTAGTGATCTAAACACTTTTATATTTGTGTACAGAGGGAGTAGCTCCATATGAAAAATAGACATAGTAGCTCCTGTCTCTCTCTCTCTCTTTCTTCCTTCAACTTTTCTTGCCAGCATATAGGGGTATATCTTGCTTGCACCGTAAAGATCAAGATGGTGTCTTCTGACACTAAAAGACGCAAAGGTTTGCTCCCCGTATTTAGATCTCCTCTCCTGTCAATATTTCGTGAAAGAAGATCGAACGTGCACTGCAGAGCGTAGAGCAAGTCAAGCTAAGAAAACAGACAAGAGATTCGGCTCCTGGAGGGCACGTCTATGGACCGATTCAGAAATTTGGACGTCTCTGTCAGTTCCGAAAAGGTTAGAGCTCAAATGCGCCACAATGCTACTTGCTGCTGATTGACACGTTCCACGAGGGAGGTCAGCATCGTCGATACTCACTGCAGTGACCCAAATTTTCGTTACTCCCATAGAGTGTGTCAAATCAGAAACCAAAAGTAAGAAACCCGGTTGGTATTCATCACATCACTCACTCACGGGTTTAATGGTTAGCACTGTTTCAGTCTGGGTGTGATCCGCAACTCTATTTTACTTGACTTGATGCCCTCTTTTTTTTTCTGCTTAGCTGGTTTAGAGTAGAAATTGTCAATTGCTTGCTTTTCATATACTACTACTGTATTTGATAAAGACTGTCAAGTGCTTGTTATTTCAAGAAAGATTGTTCGAGTTAGATATGACCTTCAAAGTTGACTGGATATTTTCTTAGACCTAGTCGTTGCTTATTGGGACCAATCACTTCATGCATATGGGAACATATGTTATACTCCTTCCTTTCCATAGTAAGTGTCATGATTTTAGTTCAAATTTAAACTAAAACCACGACACTTATTATGAAACGGAGGGAGTAGCATATACTATTACTTATGAAGAACTGGAATATTTAGTGACCTGTTATGGTGGAGGTAGTACATTTCTCCTCTATTTTTTTTTAGAAAAAAAGAGTTCATCCTCAGGTTATTCTAATAAATAAATACAAAATCGTGAGTATTTAAAGCTTGCATATTTATGTTTTCATTTATAGAAGAAGTATTCCAATGAAACAATAAGTCAGACCACATATATTAAGGGTAAAACAAACAAAATAAACTAGGTTGGAGGATAGAAACATCCTCATTACAGCTTCTGACTATGCCCACTAATACAAGCATATTTCATATATTTCTTCGCAAAAAAAGAATATCTCATATTATTCAGAACACAAACAGCACACACACGCACCCTTGAAGTGATAGTAGATCTCTACAGCCTTGTGGAAGCTTCTCGGGAGTCACATGTTTCTGCAAAGATGTAGAAAGAGAATAACAAGAATTGAATATAAAAACAAGCAAAGCTTGCTACCCAACTGTCTATAGAGTTGATTTCTGCCTAATGCCAATTTCAACACACGACCTCAAACGGACGTTCGTTTCGTCCGTTTCATCCGCTTTTAGTCTGTTTTGGGATGGTAATGGGGTTATGTCCTCCCGGATTTCTAGAAGCGCCGGTAGTGCGCCCATCGTGTGACCGCATTTCGGCCGCATCTCGTTCGTTGTGCATACAAAATATAAAAAGAACAAAGAGTGTAGCTAAATGGCCATAGTTCACGCCAGTGGCCGCGCTCTCGCCAGTTCATTACTGGTCGACAACAAAGCCAACGGCCTACAGAATGGTCACTAGAGTATCACGCCGGCAACAAAGCCAGCGGCCGGCACACGAGCCAGCCTTTAAATGACAAGTTTTTGTCGCCGGCAACAAAGCCAGCGGCCGGCACAATAACCAGCCTTCAAAATAGACAACCATCGTGGTCGTGGTCTCACCTAGTTCAGACCGTCCCGAGCGAACATCTCCTTCTGCCGGTTCCTGAACCAAGCCCTCCTCTCCGGTGACATGTTGTTTGTCAACGCTCATGAACGCGAGTGCCACCTCCTTGGCCTTGGTCTCGGCTTTTGGTGGCCTCGATCTCAAACTTCTTGAGTTGAGAGGTCTCCTCGATATCAAGCTTCCTCTTCTTCACGACCTCCTCCATGTCAAGCTTCTTTGTTTGAAGATCTAGGTATATCTTCATTTGCTCCTCCTTCCCTTTGCTCCTGCTCTCTTCCCTCACTTCCTTTTGGCTCATCATGTTCTCCGAAGTTCCTTGCAAAAGCTATGGAGGACGCATCACGCTTCTCGTTGGCCTTTGAACTTGTCTTCCCCCTCGGCCTCTTGAGCAAGCCCCCCTCCTCCGCCATGGCCTCCTTCCCTCCTTTCTTCTGACGAGCGGCATATTTGTCTTTGAACTCGGGGCAATCTTTGATGAGCGACTAACAATGCATGAGAGTAAACGGCTTGTTCTTGTGCCGAGCCTTGAAGGCCTCCAAATATTGAAATGCCTACACAATCAAAGATGCGGCCACAATTGTAACATGAAAGTACATAAAATGCATGAAACACAAATGGCATGCCAACATTAATGGACACATGATAAAAACGAGAGGTTCATACCAAGTCACCAAGGCCTAGGCCGCTCACGGGACGGGCTTGAATGCTCTCAAGCGCGGCACAATACTTGTTGCACTCTTGTTGGATTGAGTTGATGCCACGGGTGCTCGCAAATTGGTAGGGGGAAAACTTCCTTCGCTCATGAAAGTTCTTGTGAACTCTTGTTCAAAAGACGGATCCTTTTTGCTCAGAACCTTTCATGGGATCTTGGCCTATCTCCATCAACCTCTCACAAATCAAAGTGCCCTCATCTTGGCTGTACGATCTCGTGCGAATGCTTTTCCTTCTCTTTTGTGCCTCAGCTATTTGGGTGAGCACATCGATAAACACCAAAGGCTCGGCCAAAATGTCGACTTCTTCTTCTTCATCTTCACAATACAAGTCATCGTCTTCATGCCAAGAGTTGCCATGGTCGTCCTCATCTTCATCATGGCCGCCGAGGTGAGTGTCTTCATAGTGGCCGCAACCATCCTGGCTTTGGGTCGCGTTGGGATCATAACCTTGGGTGTGGCTGTCGACGTGGAAGGCCTCACCACGACCCTCATAGATGACATTCTCCATGAACGCCGAGTACTCAGGGTCGTCAGCCGTGGGCGTCGGCATTGGCATTTCATCGAACAACCTGCGAGTGTCGTCCATGTTCACCGAAGGGAAGGACCGAGGTTGCTTCCTTTTCGTCCCGTCGGACAGCTGGCCAGCGTCGCTGTACCCCGGCGTGACGTTGAGGTCGATGACGCCCGCAGGCATGGTCGAAGCAACCACACTGCAGTTCAGCGATGTGGAGAACTGTGTCTGATAGTGGCCGTGGAGCAGCGATGCACGGTACATCTTGGGCGTGACGGACAAGCTCGGGGAACGGTGCTGCCGAGGACGAGCGATCGACGAGCCTGTGATGAGGTCACCTATTACAGGTAGGGTCATTTGGGACCCACATGGGGCCCATCACAACCATAGGTAGGTCCATGGACCATGCCAGCATTCAGATGCTTACATCAAGAAGTCCACATGGACAGGTCGACGGCACTCGGACGACCACACGCCACTAGGCTGATGGACCACCACTCACACAAAGAAGACAGGAGGGCGTCATGGAGCAGCAACGGTCGAAGAATCCTAAGTCATCCTTTAACAAGAGTCAAGGCCACCGTTACCTGTAACTGCCGTAGTAGAGGCTCATCACATCTGTGACTGAAGCATTCAATGTCATTTAATGCCCCAGAACCGTGGGAGACATGGGGCTGTGGTGCACTCTATATAAGCCGCACCCCCCTTGAGGGAGTACTGGACTAAGGGGTCCTCGGACTTCCGGCCTGTTATCCATGGGCCGGACTGATAGGCTGTGAAGACATGAAGGCTGAAGACTGTATCTGTGTCCAGATTGGACTCTCCTTGGCATGGAAGGCAAGCTTGGCGACCGACTATGAAGATTCCTTCTTATGTAACTAACTCTATGTAACCCTAGATCCCCCCTCCCCGATGTCCATATAAACCGGAGGGGTCAGTCCGGAAAGGATATATTCATTACCATAGTCATACAGGCTAGCTTCTAGGGTTTAGCCATCACGATCTCGTGGTAGATAAACTCTTGTAGTACTCATATTCATCAAGATCAATCAAGCAGGAAGTAGGGTATTACCTCCATAGAGAGGGCCCAAACCTGGGTAAACATCGTGTCCCCCGTCTCCTGTTACCATCGATCCTAGATGCACAGTTCGGGACCCCCTACCCGAGATCCGCTGGTTTTGACACCGACATTGGTGCTTTCATTGAGAGTTTCGCTGTGCCGTCGACAAAAGGTTCGATGGACCCTTCAGTTGTCTATAGTAACGCCGTCCAAGGTGGAACTTTCCTCCCCAGACGGATTTTCGCGTTCGCCGGCTTCGCGGGCCAACTCGCTTGGCCGTCTGGATCAGGTCGATAGCTATGCCCCTGGCCATCAGGTCAGATTTGGAAGCTTCAAATATGTCGTGGATATCCATGGAGAGTTGATCTTCAATGGATTTGAGACCACGGCGATCGCTCCCCCTCGCTCCGATGAACGTGACCTAAATATGTCATTGGACCAGGTTCTGGAGATGGTTCCTATAACTGCTACGACCTTAGATCCGGAGCAATTTGCACCATCCGAAGCCACAGAGTCTGCGGCGTTGGAGCCGCACACAAACTCGACACCAGGCAATATCAGTGTCAACGGAATTTCGGACTCGTTTCCGACTATAAGTTCCGAATTACCTTGCGCGCTCCCGGACACCGAGCTGGATCGGTTATCAATCATCGAGTTCAGCGCCGCAGATGTCTTCCAACACTCGCCCTTTGGCGATGTGCTGGATTCGTTGAAAAACCTGTCCCCGATGGGGGACTCACGGCCGAACTATGTCCGGTTCGAGCTAGAGGCTGACAATGGAGAATTTTGCTTCCCACCCGCCACCCACTTCATAGCCACTGTCGAGGACTTAACCAACATGCCCGCTTCTGGCTCCGAAGACATTGACGGCATAGATGATGATGCCGATAAGGAGCAAGGCCAAGACCCGCCAGTCAGCAGGCGTGGCCACGCCTGCATATGACGTGTACATGATCGATACACTTAAAAAGCCTCGCGGCAAGGACAAGGGAAGTCCAGTTAAAACTCCTCAGACACAGTCCAAGTTCCAGCGCCCCAAACGCCGCCCCAAGTCATGCCGCAGCAATGATGGCGCTGGAGAAAATAGTACTCTGGACGGCGCCAAAAGCAATGAAGACCAGGAAAACGGACAAGCCAGCCCCAATGAACAGGCCCCGCCCAACGACGGTTCGGAGGACGACAACTACCTTCCGCTCTTTGAAGATGAGGTAAGCTTCGGCGACGAAGACTTCATCATACCCGAAGAGCCCCTCGAGCTAGAGCGCTTCAAGCGTAGGCTGATAGCTACAGCAAGGAGCCTGAAAAAGAAGCAGCAGCAGCTTCAAGATGACCAAGACCTACTCAATGGTAGATGGACCGAAGTCCTGGTCGCCGAAGAATACGGCCTTAATGGCCTAGCCATAAGCTACCCAAAGCACAGATCGCTATACCAGTCCAATGACGGGGCGTTGGAGCCCATACCATCGTCACACAATGCGGCAGGTCGCCGACAACTCTGTCCGGATAAAGAGGTAACTCAAGCCAAACACCAGACCGCCCCACCTCACCGTAAAGGCAAGAACAACGCAGGTCACGATTACCCAGACAACCTGTAGAGGGACTTGGACAATAGAGCAGGAAACGCAAGACCGATCTACGGATCACGAAAGCATGCTTCGACACGCGACGATGGCTACCTATTCGGACGTGTCAAACCTTGCCACGCCCGATCCGAAAATCGCAAAGGGACTCTTTCGGAGTTACGTCGTAGTGTGGCCCAACATAGAGGCGCCGCACACCCGCTTTGCTTCACTGATGAAGTAATGGATCATGAATTCCCCGAAGGATTCAAACCTGTCAACATTGAATCATACGACGGGACAACTGATCCCGCGGTATGGATAGAAGATTTCATCCTCCACATCCACATAGCCCGTGGGGACGACCTCCACGCCATTAAATACCTCCCACTAAAACTAAAAGGGCCAGCTCGGTACTGGTTAAACAACCTGCCTGAAAACTCCATAGGCAGCTGGGAGGACTTGGAAGAGGCCTTCCTCGATAACTTCCGAGGAACACATCTCCGGCCACCGGATGCCGATGACCTAAGCCACATTGTCCAACAGCCTAGAGAATCAGCCAGGGAGCTCTGGACTCGGTTCTTAGTCAAAAAGAACCAAATCGTCGACTGTCCGGATGCGGAAGCCCTTGCGGCTTTCAGACACAGCGTCCGGGACGAATGGCTTGCACGCCACCTCGGCCAAGAAGGACCTAAATCCATGACAGCCCTCACTGCTCCGATGACCTGCTTTTGCGCGGGAGAAGACAACTGGCTCGCTCGTAGAAGCAATAGCGCCAGCAACCAGGGCACCTCCGAAATCCGAGACAGCAACGGCAAGCCACGAGGAAGCAAAAACAACAGTCGCAGTGACAATGAAAGATCAGGCGACACAGCGGTCAACGCCGGATTCAGCAACCCCAAGCCCGGTCAGCGGAAGAAGCCATTCAAGGCGAATCGAGATGAACCATCCAACCTGGACATGATATTAGACCGAACCTGCTAGATTCATGGCCACCCCGATAAACCAGCTAATCATACCAACAAAAACTATTGGGTCTTTAAACAGGACGGCAAGCTCAACGCCGAACACAGGGGGAGGAGGCCGCCAAGTGACAGGGATGACGGAAAGGTTCACCAACGAAACACCGGGGGTTAGAAGTAGTCTCCACCCGAGGATCAACTACTCCTAGAACGGAAATAGCAACCCGACTTCCACCGCCCACTCCATACATCTACAAAGTTTGTACCGCGCATACATCATTACACACTCAAGATACCATGGGCATTGGCGGAAGCACAATACGGACAAGCCTGCAAGCACTCCAGTAACTTCTTTTATTATTATTTATTTTATTTTTATTTCTTCCTTCGCTATCCTTTAAAAACAGGTGACGAACAAGATAAACATCGGAAACTGGCTCTATCGGAGTTCGGATCCGTACACTCACCTAAGGGGCTATTTCCATCAAGGATTCCCCCCACCGACGACTGGTGGCGCAGACGTGCGACAGGAGGTCCAAAATAACTTTTTGTAGACCGCACTCTCTATTTCTCGAGCCTGTACTATGCCCGTTCCTCCGCCTCCAACCCCGAGCATGTCAAATAGCTGGGAGGATGGCTTATATATATATATATATATATATATATATCATAAGTAATCATTGGCATATCGCTCAGTTCCCATTAAACAATATCCGAACTAATCACCCGCATTGTTTCCCCAACAAATATGGCTCCTACGGTTATTTCACAGAAATACCTTGGCATAACCTGCCAGGGGCTTGGTGTGGGAACAAATGAGTTGCCAGTAAAAGTCCGAACATCTCTATAGCATACTTCAGCGTCGCAAGTTTGGCCTTATATGCATCAGCTCCGAATCATTGCCTTGGGTCAATAGTTGGGTTGCCCGGTTCCTGTGCTTGCTACCCTACGTTTCGCTTTATCGGCTAGGGTAGTAAAGGGAGAACTACTGCGATTGTTCCCTGGTCTAAACCGGACGAGCACCTCAGTAGAGAAAGCCGAAAACTGACTGTCATGATGTGGCGTGAGCTGGTCAACCACTTAACGACTTCTTGGAATCTTTAGCGATTCTCCGTGTCACATGACGGATCTTTTTCAGACCAAATATGTAAGGCACCATATGCAGCATACATACCAGGGGCTATGTCGTAGCCCCACAATAAAACTCCTATGGCTAAGTGAAAGTGTTAACGCCCTATAGTACGATTACCTGGTTCGCCGCATTTATCACCTCCTTCATGGACCAAGACATTGGATAAAGAGTGATTAAATGCCTTTCCGAACACCCCCGTACTTCCTACAAGGGGGCTGAAGTCGACGACTGGAAAACTTTCAGATTATATTAAAACGGCCGCACAGGAGGAATTCAAGCTTTCAAACAAAGCATAAATAGATTAACTATAAAATTGTGTTTTACAATTTTCATACACCTCACTCGAACATTATGTCTTTCGAGCACTGGCCCTCTATAAAGTGGGTGGCCTCTAGGACGTCTTCAAAATAATGCTCCGGTTCTGGGCGGTCCTTGCCTTTGGGCGGACTCTTCGTCGCAATATCGATGGCCTTCATCTTCCCCCAGAATGTTTTGACTCGGGCAAAAGACATTCGCGCACCCTCAATGCACGATGATCGCTTCACAGCACTGATATGCGGCACCCCATCAACAAGCCTCTCCACCAAATCGAAATAGCTATTCAGAACTGGCTCGGTTGGCCATAACCGGATTATGACATCCTTCATGGCAGCGCCGGATATCCTATGAAGTTCGGCCCATTGGGACATCTGTTCACTGAGCAACAGAGGGCGCTTTGATGCTCCAAACTGCGACCAAAAAAGCTTCTCCGTTGCATACCCATCTCGCGCTTGGTAATACTGTGCCGCATTGATACATCTCCGTCGTGCCTACTTTTCCAAACACTTTTGCCCTTGTTTTGGACTCTAACTTGCATGATTTGAATGGAACTAACCCGGACTGACGTTGTTTTCAGCAGAATTACCATGGTGTTATTTATGTGCAGAAACAAACGTTCTCGTAATGACCTGAAACTTCACGGAGCAACTTTTTGGAAAATATAAAAAATATCTGCAAAATATGAAGGCCAGGGGGCCCACCATCTCTCCACAAGGCTGGGGGGCGCGCCTGCCCCCCTAGGGCGCGCCTCCCTACCTCGTGGGCCCTCTAGTGCCTCTCTGACTCCAACTCCAACTCTATATATTGTGTTTCGGGGAGAAAAAAATCAGAGAGAAGAAATCATCACGTTTTACGATATGGAGCCGCCGCTGAAAGATCGTGGATGTCGCCTAGAGGGGGGTGAATAGGCGTTTTAAAATAATTACGGTTTAGGCTTGAACAAAAGCGGAATAAACCTAGCGGTTAATTTGCCAAGCACAAAGCCTAAAACAACTAGGCTCACCTATGTGCACCAACAACTTATGCTAAAAAATGATAAGCAACTATGTGATAGCAAGATATATGACAAGAAACAATATGGCTATCACAAAGTAAAGTGCATAAGTAAAGGGCTCGGGTAAGAGATAACCGAGGCACGAGGAGACGACGATGTATCCCGAAGTTCACACCCTTGCGGATGCTAATCTCCGTTTGGAGCGGTGTGGAGGCACAATGCTCCCCAAGAAGCCACTAGGGCCACCGTAATCTCCTCACACTCTCGCACAATGCAAGATGTCGTGATTCCACTAAGGGACCCTTGAGGGCGGTCACCGAACCCGTACAAATGGCAACCCTTGGGGGCGGTCACCGAACCCGTACACTTTGGCAACCCTTGGGGGCGGTCACCGATACCCGTCAAATTGCTCGGAGCGATCTCCACAACCTAATTGGAGACCCCGACGCTTGCCCGGAGCTTTGCACCATAATGATTGAGATCCGAACACCAACAACCGTCTAGGGAGCCCAAGCACCCAAGAGGAACAAGCTCAAGGGTACCAAGCACCCAAGAGTAATAAGCTTCTCAACTTGTAACTTCCATGTATCACGTGGAGAACTCAAACCGATGCACCAAATGCAATGGCAAGGGCACACGGAGTGCCCAAGTCCTTCTCTCTCAAATCCCACCGAAGCAACTAATGCTAGGGAGGAAAATGAGAGGAAGAACAAGAAAGAGAACACCAAGAACTCCAAGATCTAGATCCAAGGGGTTCCCCTCACATAGAGGAGAAAGTGATTGGTGGAAATGTGGATCTAGATCTCCTCTCTCTTTTCCCTCAAAAACTAGCAAGAATCCATGGAGGGATTGAGAGTTTAGCAAGCTCGAAGAAGGTCAACAATGGGGGAAGAACACGAGCTCAAAAGATAAGGTTCAAAGGGGAAGAAGACCCCCTTTTATAGGAGGGGGAAAATCCAACCGTTATCCCCCACTCAGCCCCGCAGAGAGCGGTACTACCACAGGGGCAGGGCGGTACTACCGCTCATAAGCGGTACTACCGCTCCCCCTCAGCGGTACTGCCGCGCTAGAAGAGAAGGGGCTGGGGCTGGGACCCAGAGCGGTACTACCGCGGAGGCAGGGCGGGACTACCGCTCACAAGCAGCACTACCGCCACTACTACTGCAGCTAGTACCGTAAAACCCGACATGAGAAAATGCGCACTCGAGTTGAGGCGGTAGGAGCACGGAGCCACAGCGGTACTGCGGCTAAGGCCATAAAGTGGTACTACCGCTCCGAGGAGCGGTACTGCCGCTTAGTGAACCTCAGCGGTACTACCGCTGTGGCCCGCGGTACTACCGCTGGGTCCATGACAAAAACCACACTCAAGAAAATCAGAACTGCCATAACTTCTGTATATGAGCTCCGAATTGAGCAAACTCAAGCTTGTTGAAAACAAGACGACGAGTAGCATCAAAACAGCAAAACCTCCAACCGAGATGAACCGGCAAAACCTCCAACATCGAAAACATCATAGAAGAAGTATGCGAACTCCGTTTTCGATGAACTCAAGCTTGTCATCAAGATGACCACAAGCTCTAAGACTCACAAAGAGAACCAAACAAGAACCAAGAAAGATGATGCAAGGATGCAATGGTTTGAGCTCTCTACGAACGATACGATCAAGCTACTCATCGAGAGCCCCGCTTGATAGTACGGCAATCGATCCTATAACCCGGTCTCCCAACTACCATCATGAGACCAGTAAAATAGAAAACCTATCAAGGGCAAACCTTTGCCTTGCACATGGTCCACTTGAGCTAGATGATGACGATCTTGACTTCCTCAAGTTGGACCACCTTTCTTGATTGTGTTGGCACGATGAAGACTAGATGATTGCTCCCCCATAGACCACTATGGGTGAGCCACTCTTCGACACATCTTCACAAGTCCATTGTCATCACAATGGCCGGCAAGCTTCAAGCACTTGATCTCTTCGCGATGATCCACTTGAACTTGCACACGGCAATCTTGATGACGATCACCACTTGATGTCATCCTCTCCATGGGTTGAGAGATATCTTCCTCTTGACACAAGCCCATGAACATGTACCTAACCCCACGTAGAACTCTCACATAGACCATGGGTTAGTACACAAAGCACAATGGACAATGCTTACCAAACCATGCAAGCTTCAACCTTGAATCTTTCCAACTCTCTTCGTTTGGATGATGTCTTGAAGGTAAACATGAATGATCACACAATCTTCTTCTTCAAGACATGCTTGCAATAAGCTCAACTCTCAAATGACCAATCTTTGGATAATTCCTTGAATAGCACCTTGGTCGACACAAACTTTTCTTGAAACCAACACATGTACTCCAAGAAAAGCCTATGGACAAAACCTTCAAATATAACTCAAGGAAACCATTAGTCCATAGAGATTGTCATCAATTTCCAAAATCAAACATGGGGGCACCACATGTTCTTTCAGACGCCAAGCCCTAAAACCTCTTGGGAGGGCTGATCTGGAGTCCGTTCGGGGCTCCGGAGTGGGGAATCCATCGCCATCGTCATCATCAACCATCCTCCATCACCAATTTCATGATGCTCACCGCCGTGCGTGAGTAATTCCATCGTATGCTTGCTGGATAGTGATGGGTTGGATGGGATCTATCATGTAATCGAGTTAGTTTTGTTAGGGTTTGATCCCTAGTATCCACTATGTTCCGAGATTGATGTTGCTATGACTTTGCTATGCTTAATGCTTGTCACTAGGGCCCGAGTGCCATGATTTCAGATCCGAACCTATTATGTTTTCATTAATATATGAGTGTTCTTGATCCTATCTTGCAAGTCTATAGTCACCTATTATGTGTTATGATCCATTAACCCCGAAGTGACAATAATCGGGATACTTACCGGTGATGACCGTAGTTTGAGGAGTTCATGTATTCACTATGTGTTAATGCTTTGTTCCAGTTCTCTATTAAAAGGAGGCATTAATATCCCTTAGTTTCCGTAAGGACCCCGCTGCCATGGGAGGGTAGGACAAAAGATGGCATGCAAGTTCTTTTCCATAAGCACGTATGACTATATTCGGAATACATGCCTACATTACATTGACGAACTGGAGCTAGTTCTGTGTCACCCTAGGTTATGGTTGTTACATGATGAACCGCATCCGGCATAATTCTCCATCACTGATCCATTGCCTACGAGCTTTCCATATATTGTTCTTTGCTTATTTACTCTCCCGTTGCTATTGCTATCATCACTACAAAATACCAAAAACATTGCTTTTACTACCGTTACCACTATTATCATATTACTTTGCTACTAAATACTTTGTTGCAGATATTAAGTTTCCAGGTGTGGTTGAATTGACAACTCAGCTGCTAATACTTGAGAGTATTCTTTGGCTCCCCCTGTGTCGAATCAATAAATTTGGGTTGAATACTTTACCCTTGAAAACCGTCGTGATCCCCTATACTTGCGGTTTATCAAGACTATTTTCTAGCATCGTTGCCGGGGAGCATAGCTCTACTCTTTGAGTCCCTTGGGATATATATCTGCTTATCATTATGAAGAACTTGAGAGATCCAAAAACCAAGATTTATCCCTCAACTACGAGGGGAGGTAAGGAACTGCCATCTAGCTCTGCACTTGATTCACCTTCCGTTTTGAGTAAGCTTGCGACACCTGCACCTGCTTCTGCTATTCGTTCTGATATGTCGCATGTTATTCATGATGCCACTTCTGCTCTGCATGATACTTATGATGGACCTACCTCTATGCCTAATACTACTATGCCACTTAGTGATTTTCTTGATGAACAACTTGCTAGGGCTAGAGAAATTGAAAATATTGAATCTGATGATACTGATGAAAGTGATGATGAAGAATCACTTGTTAATCCTAAGGGTTATGTTTTTGATCAAGAAGCTTCTTTAGCTCTTTTAGCTTGCAAAAATAGAAATGAACTCAAAAGGTTATTAGCTAAATGGAGTAAGCAATCTCTAAATGCTAGAATGAAACCTGACCCGGCTGTTGCTACTTCACCTATCTTTGTTACTGATAAGGATTATGAATTCTCTGTTGATCCCGATATAATTACTTTGGTTGAATCTGATCCTTTTCATGGTTATGAATCTGAAACTGTTGTGGCACATCTTACTAAATTAAATGATATAGCTACCCTATTCACTAAAGATGAGAGAACTCGTTACTTTTACATCCTTAAAATATTTCCGTTCTCATTAAAGGGTGATGCTAATATATGGTTTAATTTTCTTGATCCTGGTTGTGTGCGTAGTCCCCAGGATATGCTTTATTACTTCTCCGCTAAATATTTCCCTGCTCATAAGAAACAAGCTGCTTTAAGGAATATATATAATTTTGTGCAAATTGAAGAAGAGAGTCTCCCACAAGCTTGGGGGAGGCTTCTCCAATTACTTAATGCTTTGCCTGATCATCCTCTTAAGAAAAATGAAATACTTGATATCTTTTATAATGGACTAACCGATGCCTCCAGAGATTACCTGGATAGTTGTGTTGGTTCTGTTTTCAGGGAAAGAACATCGGATGAAGCTGAAATTCAATTGAATAATATGTTGACAAATGAAAATAATTGGACACCTCCGGAGCCAATTCCTGAGCCTATTCCTAAACCAACTCCAAAGAAGAGGGGTATTCTATTTCTCAGTCTTGAATATATGCAAGGGGCACAAAAATCTATGAAAGAAAAAGGTATTAAAGCTGAAGATGTTAAGAATTTACCTCCTATTGAAGAAATACATGGTCTTAATCTACCGCCTGTTGAAGAAACATATGATCTTAATCCATTACCTATTAAAGAAACTCATGGTTTTGATAACCCGACACAGGTAGTAAAGGTAAATTCTCTCTATAGATATAATAAAGCTGAAATCCCATTTACTAAATTTGCTAGCCCATGCTTAGATGAGTTTGATAAATTTATGGCTAAGTAATAAGACTTTAATGCTTATTTTGGTAGACAATTGAAATACAATTCAAATATGCTTGAACACTTGGGTGATTATATGGCTAATGTTAAAGGTGAACTTAAACTTATTAGTAAACATGCTTCTATGGTCACCACTCAAGTAGAACAAGTACTTAAAGCTCAAAATGATTTGCTCAGTGAATTGAATAGTAAGGATAATGATAATGTTGTAAGAGTTCTGACTAGAGGTGGTAGAATGACTCAGGAACCTTTTTCTCCTGAAGGCCACCCTAAGAGAATTGAGCAAGATTCTCAGAGAAATAATATAGATGTACCTAGTTCTTCTAAAAAGAAGAAAAAGAAAAATGATAGGACTTTGCATGCTTCTAGTGAACCTATTACTGAAACACCTGAGAATCCAAATGATATTTCTGTTTCTGATGCTGAAACTCAATCTGGTAATGAACTTTAAACTAGTGATAATGTTAATGATAATGTTCATAATGATGCTCAACCTAGTAATAATAATGATATAGAAACTGAACCTGATGTTGATCTTGATAACCCACAATCAAAGAATCAACGTTATGATAAAAAAGACTTTGTTGCTAGGAAACATGGTAAGGAAAGAGAGCCTTGGGTTCAAAAAGCCATGCCTTTTCCTCGCAAACCATCCAAGAAAAAGGATGATGAGGATTTTGAGCGCTTTGCTGAAATGATTAGACCTATCTTTTTGCGTATGTGATTAACTGTTAAGCTCAAAATGAATCCTTATACTAAGTACATGAAAGATATTGTTACAAATAAAAGAAAGCTACCAGAAGCTGAAATTTCCACCATGCTTGCCAATTATACTTTTAAGGGTGGAATACCTAAGAAACTTGGAGATCCCGGTGTACCCACTATACCATGCTCTATTAAAAGAAACTATGTTAAAACTGCTTTATGTGATCTTGGAGCCGGTGTTAGTGTTATGCCTCTGTCTTTATATCGTAGACTTGATTTGAATAATTTGACACCTACTGAAATATCTTTGCAAATGGCTGATAAATCAACTGCTATACCTGTCGGTATTTGTGAGGATGTGCCTGTTGTAGTTGCAAACGTTACTATTTTAACGGACTTTGTTATTCTTGATATTCCCGAGGACGATAGTATGTCTATTATTCTTGGAAGACCTTTTTGAATACTGCAGGGGCTGTTATTGATTGCACTAAAGGCAATGTCACTTTTCATGTTAATGGTAATGAGCATACGGTACACTTTCCGAGGAAACAACCTCAAGTTCACAGTATCAATTCTATTGGAAAAATTCCATCGATTATATTTGGAGGTTTTGAATTTCCTCTTCCTACAGTCAAGAAGAAATATGATATTCTTATTATTCGGGATGTGCATATCCTCGTTGAGGTAACATAGTGTTATTCGAAATTTCTCCGGTTCCATGTTATTCGGAATGAGTTCGTTAACAAGACTTGATCAACCTTGTTAGTGGATTCCTTTTGATTAGCATGAGATGGATGAAACTAGAAGGCACAACCTTTTGTATCCCACTTTTACTTTCTGTTATTTATATTAAATAAAATAAAAATAAATAATTTTTTGTCTGTTATCTGATTATCCGTGCAATATAAAAATACCCCGAAAATAAAAGTTCTGCAAATGCCCTGAAATTTAAATATGATTTTTCTAGAATATTTGGCACTGAGAACACAACAGGGGGGTCAACCACCTGCCCACAAGGGTGGAGGGCGCGCCCTACCCCCTGGGTGCGCCCCCTGCCTCATGGGCCCACGGTGGCCCTCCTCCACTTATCCTTTCACCCATACACATCTTCTTCCTCCCACAAACACGAATAACCAGCTCAAACCCGAGTCCAAGCTCATTTTGCTGCCATTTTCGATCTCCTTGCTCAAAGCACCTCTCACAAAACTGCTTGGGGAGATTGTTCCTTGTATGTGACTCCTCCATTGGTCCAATTAGTTTTTTTCTAGTGCTTTATTCATTGCAAATTTTTGCTGCTTAGGTGACCCTATTCTTGAGCTTGCATGTCAAATTTATATGGTTCCAAGTAGTTTTGATGCATGATATAGGCCCTAGGCACTTGTAGGAGTAGTTGATATCAATATTATTGAGTTTGGTTTACTTTTATTTTGAAGTTACTAAAATTTTCAGAATTTGTCAGAAAATGATGAGGAGACTTTTGAGGGGCTCATCGAGCCAAAGCTCGAAGGAAAAGGCACCAAAGCCTAAGTATAATCTGCCTCGCACCACGGAGATTCGGGCGTGTGAATGGCTTTCCGATGATTTCTTGAGAGCAGCCGGGATTTATGAAGATTTTCATGAATTGGCTAAAAATGTAGGCCTCGCCGCTTTCCTCCACGACCAATGCGATCAATATCTCTTACTCACAAATACTTTGTGCAAAACTTTCATTTCCATTCTAGGAGCTCACCACCTATGGTGGAGTTTCATTTATATGATGAGCATAAGGAGATGTCACTTTATGATTTTTGTCGGGTTTGTTTAGTCCCTTTTGAGGGCAAGACAGGAGAACCACATCGCGATGATGTGGAGGGCTTTATTGATACTATCACTGTAGGGGAAACAAGGAATGTTTCTGATGCACGAATCACTAGCATACATTTTCCTGTTTTACGTTATTTTGCATTATTTGCTAGTCGTTGCTTAATTGGTCGCGGAAACTATGGAAACCTTAGTATCCCTGATATTATTATTTTGCTCCACGGTTTATATGGTGATAACTCTCTTAGTATGGGCGGCATTATTGTCAAACGGTTAAGTCTGAACCGTACAAAGGGCCCCATCTTTGGAGGCATCTATGCTTCACGCCTAGCTGCACATTTTAACATACCTGTTAGGCATTATGAGAAGGAAGAAAAAGTGCTGCCTCGTGTTTATCTAGATTATAAAAGTATTGTGGCACATGATTTTATTGTTAATAATAGGGAAGGAGAGCTTAAATATCAATTGTTTTTTAACAAACATCATCCTGAGACTATTACCCCGCCTGCTCCTTCTCTGTTTGATTTATCTTCAGGCACGTACCTTGTTCCGTTGAAGGCTATTCACGCCTACCGGAACCCTGCACTAGCCATGGAGCCAGAGCCAGAACCACAAGATGATCCTTCACGACAGTCTAATTACCAGTGGGATCCGGAGATGATTGTCAGCCAGTGGCAAGCGGAATCTTCCTCTTCTTCTTCTTAGTACGACCACAACTATTATTATGGATATCCGCCAGGCCAGCCGTGGCCATAGACCAACTTAGGCCAAAAGCCTAAGCATTGGGGAGTACGTATTTCTCACCGGCATTACATTTATGTTCACACACTCATTGCTAGATGTCGGTGCTCATACTTTTTCATTGTATCATCCATGCTAGTTTATTTCCCTTTTTATGCTTTCTTCTTGTGTGTTTAATAAACCTTAAGAAAAACCAAAAAAATAGTTTAGCTTTTAGTTAGTTTAATTTCCATGCTTGTAGTAGTAATTAAAAAGAAAACCCAAAAATATTTCATGTTCTTCTTTTGCTTGTTGGGAGCTTTCCCGTGTAAATAGTTTTATTTCTTTTCTTTTCTTTGGGGGTCGATAGGAGAAGACCATGATTAAAATTGTTGAAGTAGCTCTTATGTGCATTATTGTTTATCTGACAAAAGAGCCCATATTGCCTTGTCTTCTCCTGTTTATTGAATGCTTGCAGATTCCAGCTTAGTCCAATGCACGTGCACTATTATCATTATTCACATCGTTCGGTCATGCAAGTGAAAGGCAATTATGATGATATATGATGGACTAACTGAGATGAGAAAAGCTGGTATGAACTTGACCTCTTTTGTTTTTGTAAATATGATTAGTTCATCGTTCCTGATTCAGCCTATTATGAATAAACATGTTTGCAATGACAACTAGAGATCATAGTTTCTTGTGCCATGCTTGCTTAGCTAGGAGCTTATAATGGTTTACCTTGCGTGCCAACATGCTATTAAAATGGCTGTGATGTGGTATGATAGGGTGGTATCCTCCTCTGAATGATTTAAGTGACTTGACTTGGCGCATGTTCACGCATGTAGTTGAAAGAAAATCAACATAGCCTTCACGATATTTATGTTCATGGTGGATTATATCCTACTCATGCTTGCATTCGGTGTTCATTAATTTTAATGCATGTTCATGACTGTTGTCGCTCTCTAGCTGGTCGCTTCCCAGTCTTTTGCTAGCCTTCGCCTGTACTAAGCGGGAATACTGCTTGTGCATCCAATCCCTTAAACCCCAAAGTTATTCCACATGAGTCCACTATACCTACCTATATATGGTATTTACCTGCCGTTCCAAGTAAATTTGTATGTGCCAAACTCTAAACCTTCAAATAAATATCCTATTTTGTATGCTCGATTAGCTCATGTATCAACTAGGGCTGTCCGTATCTTCCATGTTAGGCGGGTTATTCTCAAGAGGAGTGGACTCCACTCCTCACTCACGAGATAAATGGCTGGTCACCGGGATGCCCAGTCCCATGCTTTATGCAAACTAAATCAAAATAATTGCAAACAAAACTCCCCCTGGGACTCTTGTTAGTTGGAGGCACTCGTTGTTTCGAGCAAGCCATGGATTGATGCTTGTTGGTGGAAGGGGGAGTATAAACTTTACCATTCTGTTTGGGAACCGCCTATAATGTGTGTAGCATGGAAGATATCGCCATCTCTTGGTTGTTATGTTGACAATGAAAGTATACCGCTCAAAATATTATTCACCTCTGTTTCAAAAAATATTATCTATTTACTTTTATGCCGAGTCATCATCCTCTTTTAAAAAAAAGCACCAGTTGGAGAGCACCACTGTCATTTGCATTCATTGTTGTTAGTTTACATTGAGTATGACTTGACCGGGTCTCTTTTACCATGAATTACAATGTCTAGTCAGTCCTTGGTCTTTAAAGGTGATCTGCATTTATGTTTTGTGGTCTCAGAAAGGGCTAGCGAGATACCATCTTGTTATATCATATTATGATTGTTTTGAGAAAGTGTTGTCATCCGAGATTTATTATTATTGCTCGCTAGTTGATTATGCTATTGATATGAGTAAACTTGAGACCTGAGCGTTATTGCGAATGTGGTTAGTTATAATCTTTGCTGAAAACTTGAATGTTGGCTTTACATATTTAAAACAACAAGAGCAAACAGACTTTGTAAAAGTTTTCTTTATCACTTTCAGTTTGTCAACTAAATTGCTTGAGGACAAGCATAGGTTTAAGCTTGGGGGAGTTGATACGTCTCCGTCGTATCTACTTTTCCAAACACTTTTGCCCTTGTTTTTGACTCTAACTTGCATGATTTGAATGGAACTAACCCAGACTGACAATGTTTTCAGCAGAATTACCATGGTGTTATTTATGTGCAGAAACAAACATTCTCGGAATGACTTGAAACTTCGTGGAGCAACTTTTTGGAAAATATAAAAAATACCTGCAAATGATGAAGGCCAGGGGGCCCACCACCTCTCCACGAGGGTAGGGGGCGTGCCTACCCCCCCATGGCGCGCCCCCTACCTCGTGCGCCCCCTGGTGCCTCTCCGACTCCAACTCCAACTCTATATATTGTGTTTCGGGGAGAGAAAAAAACCAGAGAGAAGAAATCATCGCGTTTTACGATACGGAGCCACCCAAGCCTTAAAACCTCTCGGGAGGGCTGATCTGGAGTCCGTTCGGGGCTCCGGAGAGGGGAATCTGCCGCCATCGTCATCATCAACCATCCTCCATCACCAATTTCATGATGCTCACCGCCGTGCGTGAGTAATTCCATCGTAGGCTTGCTGGGCGGTGATGGGTTGGATGGGATCTATCATGTTCCGAGATTGATGTTGCTATGACTTGGCTATGCTTAATGCTTGTCACTAGGGCCCGAGTGCCATGATTTCAGATCTGAACCTATTATGTTTTCATCAATATATGAGTGTTCTTGATCCTATCTTGCAAGTCTATAGTCACCTATTATGTGTTATGATCTGTTAACACCAAAGTGACAATAATCGGGATACTTACCGGTGATGACCGTAGTTTGAGGAGTTCATGTATTCACTATGTGTTAATGCTTTGTTCCGGTTCTCTATTAAAAGGAGGCCTTGATATCCCTTAGTTTCCGTAAGGACCCCGCTGCCACGGGAGGGTAGGACAAAAGATGTCATGCAAGTTCTTTTCCATAAGCACGTATGACTATATTTGGAATACATGCCTACATTACATTGACGAACTGGAGCTAGTTCTGTGTCACCCTAGGTTATGACTCTTACATGATGAACCGCATCCGGCATAATTCTCCGTCACCGATCCATTGCCTACGAGTTTTCCATATATTGTTCTTCGCTTATTTACTCTCCCGTTGCTATTGCTATCATCACTACAAAATACCAAAAACATTGCTTTTACTACCGTTAACTTTTATTACCGTTACCACTATTATCATATTACTTGGCTACTAAATACTTTGTTGCAGATATTAAGTTTCCAGGTGTGGTTGAATTGACAACTCAGCTTCTAATACTTGAGAGTATTCTTTGGCTCCCCTTGTGTCGAATCAATAAATTTGGGTTGAATACTTTACCCTCAAAAACTGTTGCGATCCCCTATACTTGCGGGTTATCACGCATCGGCAGAACTCTTCGGCAAGTCCAAGAACTTGTCCGGAGAACTCCATACTTGGTTAAGCTGGGCATAGTTTGGGTCACTGAACTTAGTTTGCAGCAGAAAGGGCTTTCCAGCCACAATCAACCTCGCCTATCGAACCTCCTCACGGGCTGCTCTGGATTCCGACTGCGCTGCCCTAGCCTCTTGTAAGGCCTTGTCCAGATCAGCTGTTAAGGCTTTACTCTCCTTCTCCAGAAATTCATAGCGGCCGGTAGCATTCTCCAGTTCGAGCGTCATAGTGGATATCTTCTCCTCATCTTGGCGTCGTCCATCTTGTTCGGCTTTTAATTTAGCCAATGCCTTTTAGGCAGCAGCATTACTACGACGGGCCTGCTCCTTGGCCTGGGCCAGCTCCGCTCGAAGAACTTCAATGGCGGCAGCACCATCTGCAGCAATGCATATTCCAACATCTAAATCTCAGCATCATGCTTATACCACAAAAATGTATGAGGATTGCCCCGAATACATACCTTGCGACTCGTCAAGACACATATTTATTAAAGCAAGATCATCCCCTACCACTTCAAGCTTCCGCTGCAAATCAGCAATTTCCATAGTCCAGGAAGCGGCCAAGGGGGAAGCAGCCTATGTTCAAAGTTGATCAGGTTAGTCCTTAAACGATCCTTTTCGATCCTCTATTTTGCTTCCCAGCGGAAGCCAACCCGAGTATCAGGGGCTACTACCTATACACAGGCGCATCTTTGCAAATGAAACATAGCTGAAACCAGTATGTCACAAACCTCGAAACCCTTCAGTAGGCTCATGAAGGCCTCATTTAATCCGCTCTTCGCGGAAGAAATCTTTTCAATCACTGTACCCATCAAGGTACGCTGTTCCCCCGAGACAGATGCTTTCCGCAACATGTCCTGCAACATATCCGAAGTCCCCGGCTCTCCGGAAGCTACTCCAAAAGCACAATCATCCTTTGAAGGAATCGGCTCACCTGTCTTCAAAATCGCTGTCGGTTGTGAACGAGACAGTCCGGGGCCTTTGTTATCATCAGCCCCGGAATCCCAGATGGTCGGAGTTCCACCTTTGGGTACTACCTCTTCTGTCCCCTAGTCTAAAGGGACCCTCCGCAATGACACTTCAGAGTCATTTGCCTTATTGGGCGAGGAGGTCGGAGGAGGCATCTCGCTCTCCATCATCTCTGGGAGGAGACTCCCTGAAGAAGAGGATCGCCCAGAAAAATTCTGTGCCAACCTGTAAAAATGCATAAATGTATTACGTATATCTTAGGTAACAATAACGGAGCGGGACACTATCAAAGTACTCCGGATTCTCTTACGGTTTGGCCGAGGGCTTGTCCCCCTCTTGGAGCTGCTCAACGGCGTCAATTGCCAAACCTAAGCCAATCGACGGTGGCATCTTGCCCTTCTTGGAAGACCTCCCCTCCCAATCTTCGGAGGCGGCCCTTTTTCTCCTATTTGGAGAAGGGACACTGGGTCCTTTTCCGCCTCCGTCTTTGGGCGAGGAAAGGTCGATTTCTCCGGACTCAGTGTTTGACTTACCTCCGAAACCAAGGTCATCTTGGGTATTTTCGCCCTCCCCTACTGGTGCCTGGTGTGGCACCGAGGCCAGCATCATTGTTAACACAGGATTAGCTGAGTCTTCGGGAAGGGGAGCCGGACACCTAATCTGTTCCACCTTCTTTATCCAGCCCTGAAAAAGGATGATACTATTGATATCTTGCCACTGGGTATCTGACTATAAGGTATTCGGTAAACGGGTACTTACCGGGGTATCTGGATGGTTACAGTCTAGGCCGACATCTTCGGTGGTGTCCGGCCATTGCCATCGTTTCCCGAAGAATAATCTCCACATTCCTTCGTGCGTTGTGACGAAGAAGTGCTGAAGAGTCCGCGACCCTTCTGGATTGAACTCCCATAGGCGGAGAGGCTATCGCTGGCACGGCAGGGTCTGACGAACTAGCATTACTTGAACGACATTGGTTATGTCGATGTCCCTATCAATGAGGCTTCGGATGCGACTTTGCAGAGTTCGCACATCATTCATTGATCCCCAACCCAGCCCCTTGTTAATCCATGATGCAAGATGAATTTGGGGGCTGGATCGGAATGCAGGCGCAGTTGCCAACTTGGAGCCACGGGGCTCGGTGATATAGAACCACCCCTACTGCCACAGATCGGAAGATTTGGCGAAGGATTCTTTCAGCCAAACGGCACTAGCAAGCATGCTCACTGTAGCGCCGCCGCACTCGGCCTGCTCCCCCTCTACCACTTGCGGCTTCACATCGAAGGTCTTGAGCCACAAGCCGAAGTGCGGAGGAGTTCGAAGGAGGGCTTCACACGTGACGATAAACGCTGAGATAAGAAGAATAGAGTCCGGGGCCAAATCGTGAAAGTCTAGCCCGTAATAGAACATGATCCCTCGGACGAAGGGGTTAAGTGCAAACCCCAACCCGTGGAGGAAGTGGGACACGAACACGACCCTCTCGCCGGATCTGGGGGTGGGAATAACTTGCCCCTCGGCAGGAAGCCGATGATGGATTCCAGCGGTCAGGTACCTCGCCGCTCGAAGCTTTGCAATGTCTTCCTCCACAACAGAAGAAGCTGCCCACCGGCCTTGATGGCTAGATCCGGACATGATTGGGGCTGGTGGTGACCGAAACCCAGATGTTGGAACTCGGGGTAGCAGGGGTTGAGAAAGAGGCAAGCGTGGAAGAAAAAGACGGGTCTGTACCCCTATATAAAGGCTGCAAATATCAAACGTCTCCTCTTGGGACTCAAAAACTTGCTTGTTTCCAAGGAGTTGTACCCAAGCGACGGTTGGGTTACCCACGTCTGGGTTGATAGGAATCCCTTAAAAAAAGGGAGGCATGATCTCTGCTTGGATAAGATGTGCCAATAAGGCCACGTCTTGGGACGTGGGGCGATGGGCCGGCTAAAATGGTTCGCAAGTAGTGGCCGGGCAGGCGTGGTGTCATATTACCAAAAAGTGGCTGGTGGGTTGGACCCGTGAAATATTATGTCCTCTGCAGTTGTGCATACAAGTCCGGATACAATCATTACATCTGAAGATCAACTAGGAGTTCGGAAGGGGGAACCCACCTTGCAATGTCGAAGACAATCTACACGCCGGACTCCTCGTCATTGAAGCCAGGTTCAGGGGCTACTGAGGGAGTCCTGGACTAAGGGGTCCTCGGGCGTCCGACCTGTTATCCATGGGCCGGACTGATGGGTTGTGAAGACATGAAGGCCGAAGACTGTATCTGTGTCCGGATTGGACTCTCCTTGGCATGGAAGGCAAGCTTGGCGACCGACTATGAAGTTTCCTTCTTATGTAACCATAGATCCCCCCCGATGTCCATATAAACCGGAGGGGTCAGTCCGGAAAGGATATAATCATTACCATAGTCATACAGGCTAGGCTTCTAGGGTTTAGCAATCACGATCTTGTGGTAGATCAAATCTTGTAATACTCATATTCATCAAGATCAATCAAGCAGGAAGTAGGGTATTACCTCCATAGAGAGGGCCCGAACCTTGGTAAACATCGTGTCCCCCGTCTCCTGTTACCATCGATCCTAGACGCACAGTTCGGGACCCCCTACCCAAGATCCGCCGGTTTTGACACCGACACCCCTCCATAGCCGGACACGAGCAATCTTTGTAACCATACCTATCAAATCAAAGCAAGCCTTAGGGCACGAGACATAGGAATTTTACCTCCGTTTAGAGGGGCCTGAACTCGTTAAACAATGGGTGTTACACCTACGCCGTAGCTAGGCTCTGCCCCACTTATTCGTACCCCTAGTATTCATTGTCAGGATCGTAACCCCGACAACATGTGCTTGCTATGGCCATGGCAGTGACCGAGAGTATGGTCGACGGGGGTCAGCACAACCCTAACATGAGGAGGGCGTGCACCTTGGCAACAATGGACTCCTTGTTGTCGAGATCCGCCTGGTGCTACATCGCACGCAGCGCGGTGGCCTCGGTGGCATAGCTCGCAGCGACCTTCCTTTCCTTGTCCTTTACCCGCCGGTTCCTCGGCTTGGCCGATTTGGCATCGAGCTTGGCAACCTCTGTCGACGTGAGCTCTGACCGCGGCATCAAGGTACCCTTCTTATTTTCCGTGGGCCGCGCGGCTGTGGCCGGGTTGCCAATATTCATCGGGCCACCGGCCATGGTGGAGGAGGAGCGGCGCGGGAGAGTTTTGGGAAAAATGGAGGGGAAGTGTGGTGGGGCATGTCCCCGACAGACGAGCTAGGGGCGGACAAGGGCGCGCGTCCCGCCCGTCCGCGTGTTGTCCATTCGGCCGTAAACGTGGATCAACTTTGGGTCGGGAATGGGTCGAAAGCGGACCAAAAATGGACGACGATTCATTTCCCTCGCGCATTGGGCGGCCTATGCTGTCCGTTTACCCCCAAACAGACGCAACCGGACCATTTGGGGTCATGCGTTGGAGTTGTCCTAAGCATGACTTTCAAAATTCAACGGATCCACCTTATAGGACCAAATATAGTAAGTCCGGAACTAATTGGTTAGTCATAACATACAAGGAACAATTAGTATAAAAATGCGCATTTGAAAAAATGAGAATGATAAAACTTTATCGATTCATGGTGGATTGCTGTATCACCAACCCATAGTCAATTTACTAATCTCTGGATATCCGCTTGATAGTCGTCAGAGGTAAACACTTAAGAAGGCTGAGGCTAGCCAATAAGAAGGTCAAACCAAGGAGGAGAAATGAGCTAGCGGTTGAGCTCTATAGGCGGTGAGAGGTAGAAACATATCTGGCGACTGACAGTAACCACAAGCGACTGAAGAATGTGTAGCGGGGGCAACGGATGATGCCATGGCCGTAAGGTACGTAGGGTTGGTAACCCACTACTGTAGGGGATTACCTACAAATCTTTTCGATAAGTAGAGTGTCAAACCAAATAGGGAGCAAAATGAATTGGTGTGTGGAAATTAGTTAGGAATCACTGCAAAAGCTGAAAAGAGTGGTGGTTGTGTAACAAGTAAACCAATCCTTAATTATGCTAAGGACAAACTAGTTTTGTTCTTACATGGACTATATAGTTCGCGAGAACAACATAAAAGTCATCTACTTGTTAAGCTCATAGTCATTTGCATTGTCTATTGTTGCCTGATTGTTGGCGTGTAGATAGATCCTAAGCTTATTTGTCTGCAATACCATTGAATCACATATACTTTCGATTATGCCCTTAGCAAGCATATGCAAATACTAAGAGCGTCTATAGGTAGACATAGCCAATTTGGTCCCACAAACGTCCGCGGACGTGTCCACAAATAGTGATCGGGTGGGCCTCAAATTTTGCCATTTGCAAGCACAAACCCTATTCTGAAAACTCAAAATACACGCAAACACATGAATGCCGATCAATTTGGATTTGGATGTCAGTACTAGTGTGGATGGCCCCAACTGACAGTCTGTGTTGGGCCGGTGGGGTTGTTCATACTGAAGATTTCCACTGTAGATGACATCTGTGTTGGCCCAGTGGGGTCGGGGGTTTAGCCCCACCTCGCCCCGTGAGGAGTGAGGTGACCGGCTTAAATAGATGTGTCGTCCAAAAGCGTTAATAGTCCATATTCCTCACAAAGGGCATTGATGGCTGCCTGGCTTTTTGTTGCTTTATTTCATAAAGCTCTGCTAGGCCACTAGTGCTCGTCCCACGACTACAACCTGATCGAACAATGTGTCGAACACATATAGGGCAAGGTGCATTCCGACGCAAGGGTGGCGGAGGAGCTATCACATATCCGGCGCGGAGGAGGAAAAAGAGAGGATAGGAGCAAGTGAAAACGGGTAGGTCGGAGGGGGATTTGGTTCACTTTTTGTTGGGGATAGGTCGTCAGTTCCGATGTGGCGGACGCACCCGGTTGCGCCAGGAGGCCCCATATCCGCCCCAGATTTGGGCTGGATATGAGGGGTGCTGGTTAGTTCGGGATTTGAGGATGGTTTGAGGTGCCTGTTTGGGTCACTTTTTTGACTGGTCATTGACCGGGCTGTCCGCCCGATTGAGGGGTGTTTGAGGTGCCCGGCTGTAGATGCTCTAAGATTGACTAAGACAAAGTCTACCAGTAGATTTAAGATCTAGATTGAGTCCCTATTCAATCATGCTATAACACATAAGCTTAGAGAACGATATTCCGTCACACCATTCTCTTGTCATTGACTTATTATAGAAAATGATTTGATCTAGGACCTTTAAAGGCGAGGCGACATACAATCAATGCTTGCACATCACCACTAGAGATTTACGCCACAATATGTAATCAAACATCTCTCTATAGCAAATTCATATGACTCTTAACAACGGGCTTTCTTCATGTCCTCAAGAGTGTGATGGGATTACTCATAAGTCATTATAGTGAACATGATCAATGGGAGATGAATATGGATTGCAATATGAAAATATAAATGTTTCACCAAACAAACACAAAGCATCAACTACTGATACGTCTCCAACGTATCTACGTTTTCTCACGCTTTTCCTCTTGTTTTGGACTCTAATTTGCATGATTTGGATGAAACTAACCCCGGACTGACGATGTTTTTAGCAGAACTACCATGATGTTGTTTTTGTGCAAAAATAAAAGTTCTCGGAATGGAATGAAACTTTTTGAGGTTTTTTGTATCAATAAAGAGAATTTCTGGAGCCAAGACCTACCGGAGAGGGGCACCTGGGTGGGCACAACCCACCAGGGCGCGCCCCCCTCTCCTGGCGCGCCTAGGTGGGTTGTACCCACCTAGGGGCCCCGCTGACCACCCCCTGATACTATAAAATCACATATTTCTAGAAAAAAACTAGGGAGAAAGAATTATTGCGATCCATGAGAAGGAGCTGCCGCCAAGCCCTATTCTTCCTCAGGAGGGCAAATCTGGAGTCCGTTTGGGGCTCCGGAGAGGGGGATCTTCGATCTTCGTCATCACCAACCCATCTCCATTTCCAATTCCATGATGCTCCCCACCGGGAGTGAGCAATTCCTTCGTAGGCTTGCTGGTCGGTGAGGAGTTGGATGAGATTCATCATGTAATCGAGTTAGTTTTGTTAGGGCATGATCCCTAGTATCCACTATGTTCTTAGATTGATGTTGCTATGACTTTGCCATGCTTAATGCTTGTCACTTTGGGCCTGGGTGCCATGATTTCAGATCTAAACCATTTATGAATTCATCATTATATCCATGTGTTAGATCCGATCTTGCAAGTTATAGTCACCTACTACGGTTACGATCCGGCAACCCCGGAGTGACAACAACTGGGCCCACTCCCAGTGATGACCGTAGTTTGAGGAGTTCATGTATTCACTATGTGTTATTGCTTTGTTCTGGTTCTCTATTAAAAGGAGGCCTTAATATCCCTTAGTTTCCAATATGGGCCCTGCAGCCACGGGAGGGTAGGACAAAAGATGTCATGCAAGTTTTTTTAATAAAATACGTATGACTATTTACGGAATACATGCCTACATTATATCGATGAGCTGGAGCTAGTGTCGCATCGCCCTAGGTTTTAACTGTCTCAAGATGAATATCATCCAACAAGTCACCGATCCAATTCCTACGAATTTATCCTTATTGTTTCTGCTAAGTTACTATTACTATCATCACTGTTACACTTGCTACAAACTACTGCTATCACTGTTACTAGTACTATTGATGTTGTCACTACTATCAAAACTATCAAACTACTTTGCTACTGATCACTTTGCTGCGGATAATTAATCTCCAGGTGTGGTTGAATTGACAACTCAGCTGCTAATACCTTCAAATATTCTTTGTCTCCCCTTGTGTCGAATCTATAAATTTGGGTTGAATGCTCTACCCTCAAAAACTATTGCGATCCCCTATACTTGTGGGTTATCAAGTCCTTTTTCTGGTGCCGTTGCCGGGGAGCATAGTTATATTTGTTGAGTTACTTGGGATTATTATCATATTATCACTATGAAGAATCTGAAGGAACCAAAGACTAAGATTTATCCCTCTAAGATGAGGGGAGGTAAGGAACTGCCATCCAGTTCTGCTTTAGATTCACCTTCTGTTATGAGTAAACTTGCAACACCACCACATGCTATCAATTCTGATATGTTGCAAGTTATTGATGATGCTACTTCTACTATGAGTGATGCTTATGATGATGCTAGTATCTTGCTTGATAATGATGATGTGCCACTTGGTGAATTTCTTGATAAACAAATTGCTAGAGTTGTACAACATGATGTGGTTGAATCTGATGATGAGCTTGAAACTGAAACTCCTGAAACACCTGCTAGAACTGGCTTTCCTAGATATGAATTGCCTAAGATACCGGAAGGTTATGTTATGAGTGAAGAAGCAACTAGAGATATTCTTGCTTGCAATGATAGAGATGATCTAGAGAAATTACTATGCAAGTATAAAGAAAAATCTTTGAATGCTAGAATGAAATGTGATCCTAAGTTTGCTACTTCACCTATCTGTATTGCCGATAAGGATTATGAATTCTCTGTCGACCCAGAGTTAATTACTTTGGTTGAATCTGATCCTTTCCATGGTTATGAAACAGAAACTGTTGTGGCACATCTTACTAAGTTGAATGACATAGCCACCCTTTTTACTCATGATGAGAAAACTTGTTATTACTTTATTCTCAAATTATTTCCTTTCTCATTAAAGGGTGATGCTAAAGCTTGGTACAATACTCTTGCTCCTGATTGTGTGCGTAGTCCCCAGGATATGGTTTATTACTTCTCTGAAAAATATTTTCCTGCTCATATGAAACAAGCTGCCTTACAGGAAATATTTAACTTTGTGCAAACTAAAGAGAGTCTCCCACAAGCTTGGGGGAGGCTTTGCTAGTTGCTTAATGCTTTGCCTGATCATCCTCTCAAGAAAAATGAAATACTTGATATCTTCTATAATGGACTAACCGATGCTTCTAGGGACTTCCTAGATAGTTGTGCTGGTTGTGTTTTTAGGGAACGGACTATTGCTCAAGCTGAAGAATTATTGAATAACATATTGAAAAATTATGATGATTGGACTATTCCTGAACCACCACCTAAACCGACTCTAAAGAAGAGGGGTATATTATATCTCAGTCCTGAAGATATGCAAGAGGCAAAGAAATCTATGAAGGAAAAAGGTATTAAAGATGAGGATGTTAATTTACCTCCCATTGTAGAAATGCATGGGCTTAATACACCACCAATGCCTAAGGTGGTAGAGGTAAATTCTCTTATGAAGTTTAATGAAAATGATAATCCTCACAATATGCATCCTAGTCAATGCCTTTATGAGTTTGAAAACTACATTGGAAAACAAGATCACTTCAATGCAAATGTTATGAAACAATTGAAATACAATTCTGATATGATTGCTCGCTTGAGTGACTTGTTATTTAGAATATCAAATGATGTTAGAGGTGTTGGAAAGCATGCTTCTATGGTTCAAACTCAATTAGAACAAGTTGCTAAATCTCAAAGAGAATTGCTTGATGAAATGAGTCATAATATGCATGACTTTGCTGTTAGAGTTGCAACTAGAGGAGGTAAAATGACTCAGGAACACTTTATCCTGAGAGACACCCTAAAAGAATTGAACAAGATTCACAAAGAGCTAACACTAGTGCACCTAGTCCTTCTAGAAAGAAAATAAAAATAAAAATGATAGGACTTTGCACACTTCTAGTGAAGCTAAAATAGAAAAACCTCCTGATAATGAAAATGAAACTTCTATCTCTGATGCTGAAACTCAATCTGGTAATGAACACTCACCTAATAATAAAAAAAAATATAATGATGAGGTTCATGAAGACTCTCAACCAACCAATGAAAAAGAACCAGATAATGATGTTGAGATAGAACCACCTGTTGATCTTGATATCCCACAACCTAAAAATAGAAGATATGACAAAAGAGACTTTGTGGCTAGAAAACACGGTAAAGAAAGAGAACCGTGGGTTCAAAACCTATGCCTTTTCCACCCAAGTTAACTAAAAAGAATGATGATGAAGAATTTGAATGCTTTGCTGATATGCTGAGGCCAGTCTTTTTGCGTACTCGCTTGACTGATATCTTCAAAATGCCTCCTTATGCAAAGTATATGAAGGACATCATCACAAATAAGAGAAAAATACAGGAAGCTGAAATCTCCACTATGCTTGCTAATTACACTTTTAAAGATGAAGTATCTAAAAAACTTGGAGATCCAGGAATACCAACTATACCTTGCTTTGTCAAAAATAATTATGTGAAAACTACTTTGTGTGATTTAGGAGCTGGTGTTAGTGTTATGCCTTTCTCTTGATATAAAAGACTTGACTTGAATAAACTCACACCTACTAAAATATCTTTGCAAATTGCTGACAAATCAACTGCCATACCTATCGGTATCTGTGAGGATGTGCCCGTTGTTGTTGCTAATGTTACTATTTTGACTGACTTTGTTATACTTGAGATGCCCGAGGACGACAACATGTCGATTATCCTTGGTCGACCCTTCTTGAATACTGCAGGGGCTGTCATTGATTGCACTAAAAGCAAGGTCACTTTTCATATTAATGGTAATGAGCATACGGTGCACTTTCCGAAGAAACAATTTCAAGTGAATGGTATTAATGTTATTGAAAAATCTCTGACAATCACTAGTGGAAGTTTTCAAATACCTCTACCTACTGTCAAAATAAAATATGAAATGCTTATTGTTGGGGAAATGCATATCCCCATTGAGGTAACTTAATGATTTACGAAAGTTCTTCGGTTTCACACTAATCAAAAGTGGTTGTTAATAAGACTTGATCAACCTTATTAATGAATCATTTTTGAACGGTATGAAGTTGATCAATTTAGTAAGCACTACTTTCTGTCCCTACTTTTTATTCTCTATTCTTATTAGTTAAATAAAATAAAATGCCATGTTTTGTCTGTTTTCTGAATTTCCCATGCAATAAAAAATAACCCAAAAATAAAAGTTCTCAGAATGCCCTGAAAAATTTATATGATTTTTTCCTAAATATTTAAAATTTTTGGTGCAAAAATAACCAGAGGGGGTGCACCAGGTGGGCACAACCCACCTGGGCGCGCCAGCACCCCCTGGCGCGCCCTGGGGGGTTGTGGTCCCCACGTGGGCCCCTCACTTATCTCTTTAGCCCATATTGTCACCTACCTCCAGAAAAAAATCACTCTCCCTCTCTCTCCCGTGTTCTTACTCATTTTGCTGCCATTTTCGATCTCTTTGCTTGAAGCTCCATTTCCAAAACTGTTTCGGGAGATTGTTGCTTGGTATGTGACTCCGGCATTTGTCCAATTAGTTTTTGTTTTAGTGGTTTATACTTTGAATAATTAGCTACTCTTGGTGCGGCTGTAGATGTGCTTGCATGTTGAACTCTTAGTGTTCTAAGTAGTTTAAATGCTTGCTATGGCCTCTATGTATCCCTATGGGTAGTTGCTATTAGTTTCGGGAAGTTTTGTTGGAAAAAATTTGTGAACTAAAAATTTCAGATTTTTGTTCATAGGAAAAATTGTACGCGGACATGAATATCTTCAGGAAATATGGTTCAAGGCAGAATTCCAAGGGTGTTATTGGGGATTCTTCTGACAATGATCTCGACCCTCGGAGGTTGGCGAAGGTGCGGCCTTGTGAATGGCCGCACATCCCGTTCCTACAAGAAGCTGGAATTCATGAGGAGTTCATGCAATTCATTGCCAATGCCGGTCTCACCGACTTCATCGCAAATGAGTGTGACCAGCACCAAATCCTCACAAATATGTTTCCTCAAAGCCTTACTTTCTTGCCTAGAAATAATCCTCCTGAAGTGAGCTTTGATTTATATGCTGAAAATCATCAGATACCACTTACTGAGTTTTGTGACATATGCATGATCCCTTCTGACGGGAGCTTGGCCGAGCCTAGGCTGGTTGAGTTTGAGGATTTTTGTCGCACTCTGACAGTGGGTTATGAGAGGTGAGTGTCAGCCATCACTGCCGGTGGTTTACATTTTCCTGTTGTTCGTTACTTTGCATATTTCATTACCAAATGCTTGCTTGCTAGGGAGAAGGTGGGTGCACTTAGTTCACCAGACCTTGCTATTTTAAGTCGTGCCATTGAGGGCGACAACACGTATAGCTTGGGAGCTATCGTGGATCGTCGCCTGCACCTTAATAAATCTCAGGGTAAAATACATGGTGGGATTTATGCTACTCGTTTGGCGGCTCACTTCGAGGTTGAGATACGCCCTCATGATTACCCTCTGACCAAGGTTTACCTAGACCGTGCAACCATGGATCACCATCACTTTCTTGCACATGATCGTCCTGACATTGCCATTCCTTATAACTTAGTCTATAACATTGACACTTGTGATGTTATTCCCTTGCCTGCACCTGCTTTGTTTGATTCTATTGCCAGGGGTGGATACCGGATTATGCCTGCTGACATCCTCGCCTACTGGAACGCTCACGCTGCTACAGAGGCTGCACAGGCACCTCCATAGTGGGATCAGTGGATGCCCGCTCCTCGGCAGTGGGATGAGTGGATTCCTGCTCCTCAGGATCCATACTACCCTCTAGGCTACTGATTCACTACCAACTGAGGACAAAAGCCTAAGCTTGGGGGAGTACATGTTCTCACCGACATTATATTCATGTTCACATACCATTTCATTTGTCGGTGTTCACACTTTTTCATTGTATCATCCATGCTTAGATTTATTTTTCTTTCTTTCTTCTTGTGTGTTTGAAAAACTTTAGAAAAACCAAAAAAATCAGTTGTAGTAGTTTACTTTCTATGCATGCTTAGTAGTAGTACTAGAAAGAAAATCCAAAAAGATTTCCTTGTTCTTCTTTTGCTTGTTGGGAGCATTCCCGTGTAAATAGTTTTTCTCGTTTTTGTTTGCTTGTTGAAGAAAAACCAAAATCTCCAAAAATATTTCAGTGTGTTTCTCTGAATTTCTTTTCTTTTATTCGAGTTGTACCGAGGAGAAGATCACGATGAAAATGTTGAGTGGCTCTCATATGAATAATAGTTGAACTAATAAGAGCCCATTTTACCTTGTCTTCTCCTGTTGAATAGAATATTTGCAGATTCCAGCTTAGTCCATGTCACTCTTGCACTATTATTATTTTCATATCATTCGGTCGTGCAAGTGAAAGGTAATAATGATGATATTCAATGAGCTGGCTGTGGCAAAGAGAAACTGGTATGAACTCGACTTGTCTTGTCTGTGTAAATATATTTAACCTAGTGCCCATGATTCAGCCCGTTATGATTAAACATGTTTGCAATGACAATTAGAGATTATAGTTCCTCATGCCATGCATAAGTAGCTGGGAGTTAATAATGATTTATCTTGGATATCAACATAGCGTTAAGATAATTGTGATGTAGTATGATGATATGGTATCCTCCTCTGAATGTTCGAGTGGCTTGACTTGGTACATGTTCATGCATGTAGTTGAATCAAAACCAACATAGCCTCTATAATGTTTATGTTCATGGTGTTCATATCCTACTCGTGCTAGTGTCCAATGTTACTTATGCATAATGCCTAGTTATGATCATTGTTGCTCTCTAGCTGACCGCTTCCCAATCTTAAAATTGCTAGCCTTCGCCTGTACTAAGTGGGGATTCTGCTTGTACATCAAAAACCTTGAACCCAAAGTTATTCCAAATGAGTCCACCATACCTACCTATATACGGTATTACCCTGCCGTCCTAAGTAAATTTGCATGTGACACCTCTAAAAACTTCTAAAAAATTATCCGTTTTGTGTGCCTGGATCGTTCATGGAATGAAAGGAGGTGGACGATATCTTCCGTGCTAAGCATGTTATCCTCAGGTCGAGTGTTTATTCACTCGCCATCGCACGAGGAAATGGGCGGTAATAGGGATGCCCGGTCCCAAACTGCAAAATACAAAAAGAGTTCATCTCTTACATAATCAAACAAAAACTACCAATGGATCCAAAACCTTTAATTTCCGCTTGGGGACCACCACTAGCGTGCTTAGCATGGAAGATGTCGATAACTGATGGTCGTGAAGTGAATAAGAAGGGTGCATGTCTCAAAATATCATTTATCTCTGTTTTAAAAAATGATCTTTGGCACCTCTACAAATCATTGCTTCCCTCTGTGAAGGGACTTTCTATTTACTTTTATGTTGTGTCATCACCTTCTATAAACAAGCGCCAGAAACCGAGTAGAGCACACCGATCATGATTTATGCATTGTGTATAGCTAATGTTGGGTGCATCATTACTGGATCTTTCCTACCATGAATTACAATGTTTAGTCGATGCTTGAACTTTGGAGGTGCTCTGCATTTATGTTTTGCGGACTCAGAAAGGGCTGGTGAGATACCATTATTGTCATATTATATCATGGTTGTTTTGACAACATGTTGCTGTTTGAGATATCTTATTATTGCTCGCTAGCTGATTATGTCATTGATATGAATCATTATAATCTTTAAGAGTTATTGCCGACATGGTTAGTTATAATGCTGGCCGAAAACCTGTGTGTTGTTTAAGCTTATTTATGCAAACAATAGCAAAATAGTTCATAAAAGTTTTTCTTTCTCACTTTCAGTTTATCAACTGAATTGCTTGAGGACAAGCAAAGGTTTAAGCTTGGGGGAGTTGATACGTCTCCAACGTATCTACTTTTTCTCACGCTTTTCCTCTTGTTTTGGACTCTAATTTGCATGATTTGAATGAAACTAACCCCGAACTGACGCTGTTTTCAGCAGAACTACCATGGTGTTGTTTTTGTGCAGAAATAAAAGTTCTCGTAATGAAACGAAACTTTTTCAGGATTTTTTATATCAATAAAGAGAATTTCTGGAGCCAAGACCTGCCGGAGAGGGGCACTTGGGTGGGCACAACCCACCAGGGTGCGCCCCCTCTCCTGACGCGCCCAGGTGGGTTGTACCCACCTGGTGGCCCCGCTAACGACCCCCCTGATACTATAAAATCACATATTTCCAGAAAAAAATCAGGGAGAAAGAATTATCGCGATCCACGAGACGGAGCCGCCGCCAAGCCCTGTTCTTCCTCGGGAGGACAGATCTGGAGTCCGTTTGGGGCTCCGGAGAGGGGGATCTTCGATCTTCATCATCACCAACCTATTGATACGTCCATTTTGCATCATGCTTTTATATCGATATTTATTACATTATGGGCTGTTATTACACATTATGTCACAATATTGATGCCTATTCTCTCTTATTTTACAAGGTTTATATGAAGAGGGAGAATGCCGGTAGTTGGGATTCTGGGTTGGAAAAGAAGCAAATATTAGAGACCTATTCTGCTCCAAAAGTCCTGAAACATCACGGAAGTCCTTTTTGGAAATAATAAAAAAATACCGAGCAGAGAAAGTTCTAGAGGGGGTCCACACCCTGGCCACGAGGGTGGGGGCGCGCCTCCCTGCCTCATGGGCCCCCTGGTGGCCCTCCAATGCCCATCTTCTGCTATATGAAGTCTTTCATCGAGGAAAAAATCATAAGCCAACTCACGGGACGAAACTCCGCCACCACTAGGCGGAACCAATCTAGGGCTCCGGCGGAGCTGTTCTGCCGGGGAAACTTCCCTCCGAGAGGGGGAAATCATCACCATCATCATCACCAACGATACTCTCATCAGGAGGGGGTCAATATCCATCAACATCTTCACCAACACCATCTCATCTCAAACCCTACTTCATCTCTTGTATCCAATCTTTGTATCCAAACCTCAGATTGGTACCTGTGGGTTGCTTGTAGTGTTGATTACTCCTTGTAGTTGATGCTAGTTGGTTTACTTGGTGGAAGATCATATGTTCAGATCCATTATGCATATTAATACCCCTCTGATTATGAACATGAATATGCTTTGTGAGTAGTTATGTTTGTTCCTGAGGACATGTGAGAAGTCTTGCTATTAGTAGTCATGTGAATTTGGGTTTCGTTCGATATTTTGATGAGATGTATGTTGTCATCCCTCCAGTGGTGTCATTTGAACGTCGACTACATGACACTTCACCATTGTTTGGGCCTAGAGGGAGGCATTGGGAAGTAATTAGTAGATGATGGGTTGCTAGAGTGACAGAAGCTTAAACCCTAGTTTATGCATTGCTTCGTAAGGGGCTGATTTGGATCGATATGTTTCATGCTATGGTTAGGTTTACCTTAATACTTCTGTTGTATTTGCGGATGCTTGCAATGGGGGTTAATCATAAGTGGGATGCTTGTCCAAGTAAGGAAAGCACCCAAGCACTGGTCCACCCACATATCAAATTATCAAAGTACCGAACGTGAATCATATGAACATGATGAAAACTAGCTTGACGATAATTCCCATGTGTCATCAGGAGCGCTTTCCTTCATATAAGAGTTTGTCCAGGATTGTCCTTTGCTACAAAAAGGATTGGGCCATCTTGCTGCACCTTATTTACTTTTATTACTTGCTACCTGTTACAAATTATCTTATCACAAAACTATCTGTTACCGATAGCTTCAGTGCTTGCAGAGAATACCTTACTGAAAATTGCTTATCATTTCCTTCTGCTCCTTGTTGGGTTCGACACTCTTACTTATTGAAAAGCTATGATAGATCCCCTATACTTGTGGGTCATGAATACTCTTTTCTGGCGCCGTTTCCGGGGAGTGAAGCGCCTTTGGTAGGTGGAATTTGGTAAGGAAAAATTTATATAGTGTGCTGAAATTTACTGTCACTTGTTACTATGGAACATAATCTTTTGTGGGGTTTGTTCGGGGTATCTTCACCTCGTCCGGAACCACAATTAGTTCAACCTACTGAAAATGTTTACTTTGAAATTCCTTCGGGTATGATAGAGAAACTGCTAGCTAATCCTTTTGCAGGAGATGGAACATTGCATCCCGATTTACACTTAATCTATGTGGATGAAGTTTGTGGATTATTTAAGCTTGCAGGTATGCCCGATGATGTTATCAAGAAGAAGGTATTCCCTTTATCTTTGAAGGAGAGGCATTGACATGGTATAGGCTATGTGATGATATGGTATCATGGGAGTATAAGCGATTGAAATTGGAATTTCACCAGAAGTTTTATCCTATGCATCTTGTTCATCGTGATCGTAATTATATATATAATTTTTGGCCTCGCGAAGGAGAAAGCATCGCTCAAGCTTGGGGGAGGCTTAAGTCAATGTTATATTCATGCCCCAATCATGAGCTCTCAAGAGAAATGATTATTCAAAATTTTTATGCTCGGCTTACTCTCAGTAATCGCTCATGCTCGATACTTCTTGTACTGGATCTTTTATGATGAAGACTATTGAATTCAAATGGGATTTATTGAAAAGAATTAAACGCAACTCTGAAGATTGGGACCTCGACGAAGGTAAGGAGTCATGTATAACACCTAAGTTTGATTGTATTAAATCTTTTATGGATACTGATGCATTTCGTGAATTTAGCACTAAATATGGACTTGACTCTGAGATAGTAGCTTCCTTTTGTGAATCCTTTGCTACTAATGTTGATCTCCCTAAGGAGAAGTGGTTTAAATATAATCCTCCCATTGAAGGGAAAGTAGTTGCACCTATTAAAGTTGAAGAAAAGACTATCACTTATAATGATCCTGTTGTTCCTACTGCTTATGTTGAGAAACCACCTTTCCTTGTTAGAATAAAGGATCATGCTAAAGTTTCAACTGTAGTCAACAAAAGTAATATTAGGACACATAAACCCCCTGAGCAAGTTAAAGTTGAACCTAATATTGCTATGGTTAAAGATCTCTTGGCCGATAATATTGATGGGCATGTTATTTACTTCTATGATGAGACTGCTAGAATTGCTAGACCTGATACTAAAATTAAACATAGACCTGTTGTAGGCATGCTTGTTATTTCTGTTAAAATAGGACATCATTGCTATCATGGCTTATGTGATATGGGTGCTAGTGCAAGTGCAATACCTCATTCCTTATACAAAGAAATTATGCATGATATTGCACCTGCTGAGATAGTAGATATCGATGTTACCATTAAGCTTGCCAATAGAAATACTATTTCACCAATTGGGATTGTTAGAGATGTTGAAGTCTTGTGTGGGAAGTTTAAATATCCTGCTAATTTTCTTGTTCTTGGTTCCCCACAAGATAGCTTTTGTCCCATTATATTTGTAGACCCTTCTTGAATATTGTTAATGCTAAGATAGACTACAATAAGGATATTGTTTCTGTTGGTTTAGGGGATATGTCTCATGAGTTTAATTTTGCTAAATTTCATAGACAACCCCATGATAAAGAATTTCCTAGTAAAGATGAAATTATTGGTCTTGCTTCTATTGCCGTGCCTCCTACTGATACTTTAGAACAATATTTGCTAGACCATGAGAATGATATGTTTATGAATGAAAGAAGGGAAATAGATGAAGTATTCTTTAAACATGGACCTATTCTGAAACACAACTTGCTTGTTGAAATCCTAGGGGATCCTCCTCCACCCAAGGGTGATCCCGTGTTTGATCTTAAACCATTACCTGATACTCTTAAATATGCTTATCTTGATGAAAAGAAGATATATCCTGTTATTATTAGTGCTAACCTTTCAGAGAAGGAGGAAGAGAAATTATTGAAAACTCTGAAGAAGCACCATACTGCAATTGGATATGCTCTTGATGATCTTTAGGGCATTTGTCCCACTATATGTCAACACAAATAAATTTGGAGAAAGATGCCAAACCAGTTATTGATCACCAACGACGGCTGAATCCTAAGATGGAAGAAGTGGTAAGAAAGAAAATATTAAAGCTCCTTGAGGCAGGTATAATTTATCCCATTGCTGATAGTCAGTGGGTAAGTCATGTCCATTGTGTCCCTAAGAAGGGAGGTATTACTGTCGTTCCTAATGATAAAGATGAATTGATTCCACAAAGAATTACTATAGGTTATAGGATGGTAATTGATTTTCGCAAATTAAATAAAGCTACTAAAAAGATCATTACCATTTGCCTTTCATTGATCAAATGCTAGAAAGATTATCCAAACATATACATTTTTTCTTTCCAGATGGTTACTCTGGCTTCTCTCAAATACCTGTGTCAGCTGATGATCAAGCAAAGACCACTTTTACTTGCCCTTTCGGTACTTTTTCTTATAGACGTATGCATTTTGGTTTATGTAATTCACCTGCTACCTTTCAAAGATGCATGATGGCTATATTCTCTGACTTTTGTGAAAAGATTTGTGAGGTTTTCAAGGATGATTTCTTTGTTTATGGATCCTCTTTTGATGATTGCTTGAACAACCTTGATCGAGTTTTGCAGAGATGTGAAGAAACTAATCTTGTGTTGAACTGGGAGAAGTGCCACTCTATGGTTAATGAAGGTATTGTCTTGGGGCATAAAATTTCTGAAAGAGGTATTGAAGTTGATAAAGCTAAAGTTGATGCTATTGAAAAGATGTCGTGTCCCAAGGACATCAGGGGTATAAGAAGTTTCCTTGGTATGCCGGTTTTTATAGGAGGTTCATTAAGGACTTCTCAAAAATTTCTCGGCCTCTGACTAACCTATTACAAAAATATGCCCCTTTTGTCTTTGATGATGACTGTGTAGAAGCATTCGAAATACTTAAGAAAGCTTTGGTTTCTGCACCTATTGTTCAACCGCCTGATTGGAATTTACCATTTGAAATTATGTGTGATGCTAGTGATTATGCTGTAGGGGCTGTTCTAGGACAAAGAGTTCATAAGAAACTAAATGTTATCCAATATGCTAGTAAAACCATAGACAGTGCCCAAAGAAATTATGCTACTACTGAAAAAGAATTTTTAGCAATTCTATTTGCTTGTGATAAGTTCAGACCTTATATTGTTGATTCTAAAGTAACTGCTCACACTGATCATGCTGCTATTAAATATCTTATGGAAAAGAAAGATGCTAAACCTAGACTTATTATATCGGTTCTCTTGCTACAAGAATTTGATTTGCATATTACTAATAGAAAGGAAGCTGAGAACCCCGTTGCAGACAAGTTGTCTAGGTTAGAGAATGTTCTTGTTGACCCACTACCTATTGATGATAGCTTTCTTGATGAACAATTAAATTTCATAAATGCTTCTCGAACTGCTCTATGGTATGCTGATTATGCTAATTATATTGTTGCTAAATTTATACGACCTAGTTTCACATACCAGCAAAAGAAAAAGTTCTTCTATGATTTAAGGTATTACTTTTGGGATGGCCCACATCTTTATAAAGAAGGAGTGGATGGTGTTATTAGATATTGTGTACCTGAGCATGAACAGGAACAAATCCTACGCAAGTGTCACTCTGAAGCCTATGGAGGGCACCATGATGGAGATAGAACTGCACACAAGATATTGCAATCCGGTTTTTATTGGCCTACCCTCTTCAACGATGCCCGTAAGTTAGTCTTGTCTTGTGATGAATGCCAAAGAATCGGTAATATTAGTAGACTTCAAGAAATACCTATGAATTATTCAGTTGTTATTGAACCATTTGATGTTTGGGACTTTGATTATATGGGACCTTTTCCTTCCTCTAATGGGTATACACATATTTTAGTTGCTGTTGATTACGTCACTAAGTGGGCAGAAGCTATTCCAACTAGTAGTGCTGATCATAACACCTCTATTAAGATGCTTACAGAAGTTATTTTTTTGAGGTTTGGAGTCCCTAGATATTTAATGACTGATGGTGGTTCACATTTTATTCATGGTGCTTTTCGTAAAATGCTTGCTAAGTATGGTGTTAATCATAGAATTGCATCTCCTTATCATCCACGGTCTAGTGGTCAAGTAGAATTGAGTAAAGAGAGCTTAAATTAAGTTTGCAAAAGACTGTTAATAGATCTAGAAAGAATTGGTCCAAGAAACTTGATGATGCATTATGGGCTTATAGAACTGCATATAAAAATCCTATGGGTATGTCTCCTTATAAAATGGTTTATGGAAAAGCATGTCACTTACCTCTTGAACTAGAACATAAAGCATATTGGGCTATTAAAGAGCTCAATTATGACTTCAAAATTGCCGGTGAGAAGAGGTTATTTAACATTAGATCACTTGATGAATGGAGAACCCAGGACTATGAAAATGCCAAACCGTTTAAAGAAAAAGTTAAAAGATGGCATGACAAAAGGATACAAAAGCGCGATTTTAATGTAGGTGATTATGTATTGCTATACAACTCTCGTTTAAGATTTTTTTCAGGCAAACTCCTCTCTAAATAGGAAGGTCCTTATGTCATCGAGGAGGTCTATCGTTCCGGTGCCATAAAAATCAACAACTTCGAAGGCACAAATCCGACGGTGGTGAAAGATCAAAGAATCAAACATTATATCTCAGGTAATTCTATAACTGTTGAAACTAATGTTATTGAAACCGTAACCCCATAGGAATACATAAGGAACACTTTCCGGAACGTTTCAGACTCCGAAAAGGAATAGGTACGTGGTACAGTAAGTAAACCGACTCCAAAACAGTTCTAATGGCAATTTTTCTCCGTTTTGGAATATTTAAGAAAATAGGAAAATAAGAAGCAGACCGGAAAGGACACGGGGCTTCCACGAGGGTGGAGGGCGCGCCCTACCCCCTGGGCGCGCCCCCTGCCTCGTGGGCACCCCGTGTGCTCTCCGGACTCTGTTTTCTTGCATGATACTTCTTTTGGTCGGTAAATATCTCTTGTCTTTGTTTCAAGTTGTCCTGCTGCAGATTTGAGCAACATGTCATCACAGGATTCAGAAGGAGAAAGCTATGTGGCTGATTACCTTGCAGATCCTAAAGTCTATGGGGATGTGGAGCATTGTGGTTGGACTACGGAAGAAGAAGAGGACTATGAACCTAAGGAAAAGGAGGAGACGAGCTCAGATGAAGATGAATTCCCATTACCTCAACCTGGGGACATGCATGTGGAGTTCAAAAAGTCAAGCCTCCCGGATAGAGCAGAGAAACCTAAGATCGAGTTTATCCCTTTTTGCCTCTTGCAGGAAAACAAGCAGGAATTATGCAAAAAGATACTAAGCCTGGAGCAGGAGATCGATGACCCGAGGGATCAAAATTCTGTCCTCAAGCGCAAATTAAGGAAGAAGCCTACGCCATCAACAATACCATCATCTTCTTCACTAACAAAGAAGAATTGAGCCTCAGGTATGGGCACTCCCCTTGGCAACTGCCAAGCTTGGGGGAGTGCCCCGGTATCGTATCACCATCACTTTTATCTTTACCATATTTCTTAGTTTGATCCTTTTGATAATATCTTGATCTAGTAGAATAAAGTTTTAGTATGATCTAGTTGTGAGTTTTGCTTTATGATACTTCTATGTAATCAAGTCTGTGAGCTATATATAATAAAGATTAGTGTTGAGTCAAGGGCTTTATTATTTTTCTATGATCTTGAGGGAATAAAATAAAAGAGAAAAAATAAAAAGAAATAAAGAGATCATATGGATCTTATGGGGAGTAATGAGCTCACATATAAAGAGTATGATGAATAAAAGTTGTTGAGAGTTGACAAACATAGTTTTGGTCATCATTGCAATTAATAGGAAGTAATAGAGAAAGAGAGGTTCACATATAAATATACTATCTTGGACATCATTTATAATTGTGAGCACTCATTAAAATATGACATGCTAAAGAGTTGATGTTGGACAAGGAAGACAACGTAATGGGTTATGTTTTCTTACATCTGAGATAAATTATATTGTCATGGATCATCCAACATGTTGAGCTTGCCTTTCCCTCTCATGGTAGCCAATTCTTTGCACCAAGTATAAATACTACTTGTGCTTCCAAATATCCCTAAACCCAGTTTTGCCATGAGAGTCCACTATATCTACCTATGGATTGAGTAAGATCCTTAAAGTAAGTTGTCATCGGTGCAAGCAATAAAAATTGCTCTCTAAATATGTATGACTTATTAGTGTGGAGAAAATAATCTTTATACGATCTTGTGATATGGAAGAAATAAAAGCGACGGACTGCATAATAAAGGTCCATATCACAAGTAGTAATATAAAGTGACATTCTTTTGCATTAAGATTTTGTGCATCCAACCATAAAAGTGCATGACAACCTCTGCTTCCCCCTATGAAGGGCCTATCTTTTATTCTTGCCTTATACTTCATGCAAAGAGTCATGGTGATATCCACCTTTCCTTTTTACATTTTATCCTTTGGCGAGCACAATGTGTTGGAAAGATCCTGATATATATAGCTAATTGGATGTGAGTTTTCATGAACTATTATTGTTGACATTACCCTTGAGGTAAAACGCTGGGAGGCAAAACTATAAGCCCCTATCTTTCTCTGTGTCCGATTAAAACTCCATACCCATAAGTATTTCGTGAGTGTTAGCAATTGTGAAAGAATAATGATAGTTGAGTATGTGGACTTGCTGAAAAGCTCTTATATCGACTCTTTCCTATGTTATGATAAATTGCAATTGCCTCAGTGACTGAGATTAGAGTTTGTTGGTTCTCAATAAAGTTTATGATTCATACTTGAAATTGTGATTGAATTGTTACTTTAGCATAAGAGATCATATGACAATATATATATATATATATATATATATATGTTGCTGTTCTAAGAATGATCATGATGCCCTCATGTCCGTATTTTATTTTATCGACACCTCTATCTCTAAACATGTGGACATATTTTTTGATATCGGCTTTCGCTTGAGGACAAGCGAGGTCTAAGATTGTGGGAGTTAATACGTCCATTTTGCATCATGCTTTTATATCGATATTTATTGCATTATGGGCTGTTATTACACATTATGTCACAATACTTATGCCTATTCTCTCTTATTTTACAAGGTTTATATGAAGAGGGAGAATGCCGGCAGCTAGGATTCTGGGCTGGAAAAGGGGCAAATATTACAGACCTATTCTGCACAGCTCCAAAAGTCCTGAAACTTCACGGAAGTCCTTTTTGGAAATAATAAAAAATACCGAGCGAAGAAAGTTCCAGAGGGGGTCCACACCCTGGCCACGAGGGTGGGGGCGCGCCCTACCCCCCTGGGCGCGCCCCCTGCCTCAAGGGCCCCTTGGTGGCCCTCCGATGCCCATCTTCAGCTATATGAGGTCTTTCGTCGAGGAAAAAAATCATAAGCCAGCTCACGGGACGAAACTCCGTCGCCACGAGGCGGAACCTTGGCGGAACCAATCTAGGGCTCCAGGGGGAGCTGTTGTGCCGGGGAAACTTCCCTCCAGAAGGGGGAAATCATCGCCATCGTCATCACCAATGATCCTCTCATCGGGAGGGGGTCAATATCCATCAACATCTTCACCAGCACCATCTCATCTCAAACCCTAGTTCATCTCTTGTATCCAATCTTTGTATCCAAACCTCAGATTGGTACCTGTGGGTTGCTAGTAGTGTTGATTACTCCTTGTATTTGATGCTAGTTGGTTTACTTGGTGGAAGATCATATGTTCAGATCCATTATGCATATTAATACCCCTCTGATTATGAACATGAATATGCTTTGTGAGTAGTTATGTTTGTTCCTGAGGACATGCGAGAAGTCTTGCTATTAGTAGTCATGTGAATTTGGTATTCGTTCAATATTTCGATGAGATGTATGTTGTCATCCCTCTAGTGGTGTCATGTGAACGTCGACTACATGACACTTCACCATTGTTTGGGCCTAGAGGGAGGCATTGGGAAGTAATAAGTAGATGATGGGTTGCTAGAGTGACAGAAGCTTAAACCCTAGTTTATGCGTTGCTTCGTAAGGGGCTGATTTGGATCCATATGTTTCATGCTATGGTTAGGTTTACCTTAATACTTCTGTCGTAGTTGCGGATGCTTGCAATGGGGGTTAATCATAAGTGGGATGCTCGTCCAAGTAAGGACAGCACCCAAGCACCGGTCCACCCACATATCAAATTATCAAAGTACCAAACGCGAATCATATGAACATGATGAAAACTAGCTTGACGATAATTCCCATGTGTCCTCGGGAGCGCTTTCCTTCATATAAGAGTTTGTCCAGGCTTGTCCTTTGCTACAAAAAGGATTGGGCCATCTTGCTGCACCTTACTTACTTTTATTACTTGCTACTCGTAACAAATTACCTTATCACAAAACTATCTGCTACCGATAACTTCAGTGCTTGCAGAGAATACCTTACTGAAAACTGCTTATCATTTCCTTCTGCTCCTTGTTGAGTTCGACACTTTTACTTATCGAAAAGGTACGATATATCCCCTATACTTGTGTTCATCACCTATCTCCATCGCCAATTCCATGATGCTCCCCACCAGGAGTGAGTAATTCCTTCGTAGGCTCGCTGGTCGGTGAGGAGTTGGATGAGGTTCATCATGTAATCGAGTTAGTTTTGTTAGGGCCTGATCCCTAGTATCCACTATGTTCTTAGATTGATGTTGCTATGACTTTGCCATGCTTAATGCTTGTCACTTTGGGCCTGGGTATCATGATTTCAGATCTGAACTGTTTATGAATTCATCATTATATCCATGTGTTAGATTCGATCTTACAAGTTATAGTCACCTACTACGGTTATGATCCGGCAACCCCGGAGTGACAACAACCGGGTCCACTCCCGGTGATGATTGTAGTTTGAGGAGTTCATTTATTCACTATGTGTTAATGCTTTGTTCTGGTTCTCTATTAAAAGGAGGCCTTAATATCCCTTAGTTTCCAATATGGACCCCGCTGCCACTAGAGGGTAGGACAAAAGATGCCATGCAAGTTCTTTTAATAAAGCACGTATGACTATTTAGGGAATATATGCCTACATTATATCGATGAACTAGATCTAGTGTCGTATCGCCCTAGGTTATAACTTCCTCGTGATTAATATCATCCAACAAGTCACCGATCCAATGCCTACAGTTTATCCTTATTGTTACTACTAAGTTACTACTACTATCATCACTGTTACACTTGCTACAAACTACTGCTATCGCTGTTACTGTTACTATTGCTGCTGTCACTACTATCAAAACTATCAAACTACTTTGCTACTGATCACTTTGCTGCAGATAATTAATCTCCAGGTGTGGTTGAATTGACAACTCGGCTGCTAATACCTTCAAATATTTTTTGGCTCCCCTTGTGTCGAATCTATAAATTTAGGTTGAATACTCTACCCTCGAAAACTGTTGGGATCCCCTATACTTGTGGATTATCAACTACTAAAGAGCAATTAACAAAATGAAGTGATCACGGTAACCAATCTACATCAATTGCACATGGGTGTGGATAGAGATGAGATTGTGGATGGTGCTTTAGATGGATATGGTGTGGAGGATGATGCTACCAATGACGACTTGGTGTTTGCAACGACGAAGGATCCGAATTCCCCCAGTCGGTGGTGTTTGATACGTCCATTTTGCATCATGCTTTTATGTTGATATTTATTGCATTATGGGTTGTTATTACACATTATATCATAATACTTATGCCTTTTCTCTCTTATTTTATAAGGTTTACATGAAGACAAAGAATGTCGGCAGCTGGAATTCTGGACTTGAAAAGGAGCAAATATTAGAGACCTATTCTGCACAACTCCAAAAGTCGTGAAACTTCACAGAGAATTGTTTTGGATTATATAAAAAATATTGGGCGAAGAAAGCACCAGAGGAGGACCACCTGCCATCCACAAGGGTGGTGGGCGCGCCCTACCCCCTGGGTGCGCCCCCTGCCTCGTGGGCCACCTGGCAGGCCCCCGATGCCCATCTTCTGATATATGGTGTGCTTTGACCAGGAAAAATAAGAAGGAAGCTTTCGGGACGAAGCTCTGCCGTCTCGAGGCGGAACCTGGGCAGAACCAATATAGGGCTCTGGCAGAGCTGTTCTGCCGGGGAAACATCCCTCCGGGAGGGGGAAGTCGAAGCTATCATCATCACCAATGATCCTCTCATCGAGAGGGGGTTAATCTCCATCAGCATCGTCACCAGCACCATCTCCTGTCAAACCCTAGTTCATCTCTTGTATCTGATCTGTGTCTGAAAACCTTAGATTGGTACCTGTGGGTTGCTAGTAGTGTTGATTACTCCTTGCAGTTGAGGCTAGTTGGTTTATTCGGTGGAAGATCATATGTTCACATCCTTAATGATAATTAATACTCCTCTGATTATGAACATGAATATGCTTTGTGAGTAGTTATGTTTGTTCCTGAGGACATGGGAGAAGTCTTGTTATAAGTAATCATGTGAATTTGTTATTCATTTGATATTTTCATGAGATGTATGTTGTCTTTCTTCTAGTGTTGTTATGTGAACGTCGACTACAGGACACTTCACCATTATTTGGGCCTAGGGGAAGGCATTGGGAAGTAATAAGTAGATGATGGGTTGCTAGAGTGACAGAAGCTTAAACCCTAGTTTATGCGTTGCTTCGTAAGGGGCTCATTTGGATCCATATGTTTCATGCTATGGTTAGATTTATCTTAAGTCTTATTTCGTAGTTACGGATGCTTGCGAGAGGGGTTAATCATAAGTGGGGGGCTTGTCCAAGGAAGGGCAGCACCCAAGCACTGGTCCACCCACATATCAAATTATCAAAGAAACGAACGCGAATCATATGAGCATGATGAAAACTAGCTTGACAACAATTCCCATGTGTCCTCGAGAGCGCTTTCCTTTATATAAGAGTTTGTCTAGGCTTGTCCTTTTCTACAAAAAGGATTGGGCAACCTTGCCGCACCTTAGTTACTTATGTTACTTGTTACCCGTTATGAATTATCCTATCACACAACTATCTGTTACCGATAATTTCAGTGCTTGCAGATAATACCTTGCTGAAAACCGCTTGTTATTTCCTTCTGCTCCTCGTTGGGTTCGACACTCTTACTTATCGAAAGGACTACGATAGATCCCCTATACTTGCGGGTCATAAATACTCTTTTCTGGCGTCGTTGCCGGGGAGTGAAGCTCCTTTGGTAAGTGGAATTTGGTAAGGAAACATTTATATAGTGTGCTGAAATTTACCGTCGCTTGTTACTATGGAAAATAATCTTTTGAGGGGCTTGTTCGGGGTATCTTTACCTTGATCAAAACAGCAAAGAGTTGAACCTCAACATACTGCACCTACTTAAAATATTTATTATGAAATTCCTTCGGGTATGATAGAGAACTGCTAGCTAATCCTTATGCAGGAGATGGAACATTACATCCTGATATGCACCTAATATATGTGGATGAAGTTTGTGGATTATTTAAGCTTGCTGGTTTGCCCGAGGTGTTGTTAAGAAGAAGGTCTTCCCTTTATCTTTGAAGGTAAAGGCATTGACATGGTATAGGCTATGTGATGATATTGGATCATGGAACTACAACCGATTGAAATTGAAATTTCATCAGAAGTTTTATCCTATGCATCTGGTTCATCGTGATCGGAATTATATATATAGTTTTTGGCCTCGTGAAGGAGAAAGTATCGCTCAAGCTTGGGGGAGTCTTAAGTCAATGTTATATTCATGCCCCAATCATTAGCTCTCAAGAGAAATTATTATTCAAAAACTTTATGCTTGACTTTCTCATAATGATCGATCCATGTGTTGGAGAACGAAGTAATTTCTAAAAAATTCCTACGCACACGCAAGATCCATCTAGGTGATGCATAGCAACGAGAGGGAGAGTGTTGTCCACGTACCCTCGTAGACCGTAAGCGGAAGCGTTATGACAACGCGGTTGATGTAGTCATACGTCTTCACGATCTGACCAATCCTAGCACCGAAGGTACGGCACCTCCGCGATCTACACAGTTCAGCTCGGTGACGTCCCATGAACTCTAGATCCAGCTGAGTGTCGAGTGAGATCTTCATCCGCACGACGGCGTTATGACGCTGATGATGAAGTTACCGATGCAGGGCTTCACCTAAGCACTACAACGATATGACTGAGGTGGAAACCTATGGAGGGGGGCACCGCACACGGCTAAGAGATCAACTTGTGTGTCCATGGGGTGCCCCTCCCCCGTATATGAAGGAGTGGGGGAGGAGGAGGGCCGGCCCCTTGATAAGCCACAAGTATATGGGATCGCAATAGTTTTCGAGGGTAGAGTATTCAACCCAAATTTGTTGATTCGACACAAGGGGAGCCAAAGAATATTCTCAAGTATTAGCAGCTGAGTTGTCAATTCAACCACACCTGGAAACTTAACATCTGCAGCAAAGTATTTAGTAGCAAAGTAATATCATAGTAGTGGTAACGATAGCAAAAGGTAATGATAACAAAAGTAATGTTTTTGGTTTTTGTAGTGATTATAGCAATAGCAACGGAAAAGTAAATAAGCGAAGAACAATATATGGAAAGCTCGTAGGCAATGGATCGGTGATAGAGAATTATGCCGGATGCGGCTCATCATGTAACAGTCATAACCTAGGGTGACATAGAACTAGCTCCAATTCATCAATGTAATGTAGGCATGTATTCCGAATATAGTCATATGTGCTTATGGAAAAGAACTTGCATGACATCTTTTGTCCTACCCTCCCGTGGCAGCGGGGTCCTAGCAGAAACTAAGGGATATTAAGGCCTCCTTTCAATAGAGTACCGGACCAAAGCATTAACACATGGTGAATACATGAACTCCTCAAACTACGGTCATCACCGAGAGTGGTCCTGATTATTGTCACTTCGAGGTTGCCGGATCATAACACATAGTAGGTGAATATAGACTTGCAATATAGGATCAAGAACTCTCATATATTGAGGAAAACATAATAGGTTCAGATCTAAAATCATGGCACTCGGGCCCTAGTGACAAGCATTAAGCATATCAAAGTCATAGAACATCAATCTCAGAACATAGTGGATACTAGGGATCAAACCCTAACAAAACTAACTCGATTACATGATAAATCTCATCCAACCCATCACCGTCCAGCAAGCGTACGATGGAATTACTCACGCACGGCGGTGAGCATCATGAAATTGGTGATGGAGGATGGTTGATAATGACGATGGCGACGGATTCCGCTCTCCGGAGCCCCGAACGGACTCCAGATCAGCCCTCCTGAGAGGTTTTAGGGCTTGGCGGCGGCTCCGTATCATAAAACACGATGAATCCTTCTCCTTTTTTCTCCCCGAAAGTGAATATATATAGTTGGAGTTAGGTCGGAAGAGCTCCAGGGGGTCCACGAGGTAGGGGGCGCGCCCCCACCCTCGTGGCTAGGGTGTGGCCCCCCTATCTTGATCTTTTGCCAGTATTTTTTATTATTTCCAAAAAGACGCTCCGTGGAGTTTCAGGTCATTCCGAGAACTTTTGTTTCTGCACATAAATAACACCATGGCAATTCTGCTGAAAATAGCGTCAGTTCGGGTTAGTTCCATTCAAATCATGCAAGTTAGAGTCCAAAACAAGGGCAAAAGTGTTTGGAAAAGTAGATACGACGGAGACATATCAACTCCCCCAAGCTTAAACCTTTGCTTGTCCTAAAGCAATTCAGTTGACAAACTGAAAGTGATAAAGAAAAACTTTTACAAGCTCTGTTTGCTCTTGTTGTTGTAAATATGTAAAGCCAGCATTCAAGTTTTCAGCAAAGATTATGAACTAACCATATTCACAATAACGCTTAGGTCTCATGTTTACTCATATCAATGGCATAATCAACTAGTGAGCAATAATAATAAATCTCGGATGACAACACTTTCTCAAAACAATCATAGTATGATATAACAAGATGGTATCTCGCTAGCCTTTTCTAATACCGCAAAACATAAATGCAAAGCACCTTTAAAGATGAAGGACCGACTAGACATTGTAATTCATGGTAAAAGAGATCCAGTCAAGTCATACTCAATGTAAACTAACAGTAATGAATGCGAATGACAGCGGTGCTCTCCAACTGGTGCTTTTTAATAAGAGGATGATGACTCAACATAAAAGTAAATAGATAGGCCCTTCACAGAGGGAAGCAGGGATTTGTAGAGGTGCCATAGCTCGGTTTTGAAATAGAGGTGAATAATATTTTGAGCGGTATACTTTCATTGTTAACATAACAACCAAAAGATGGCGATATCTTCCATGCTACACACATTATGGGCGGTTCCCAAACAGAATGGTAAAGTTTATACTCCCCCTCCAGCAACAAGCATCAATCCATGGCTTGCTCGAAACAACGAGTGCCTCCAACTAACAAGAGTCCCAGGGGGAGTTTTGTTTGCAATTATTTTGATTTAGTTTGCATAAAGCATGGGACTGGGCATCCCGGTGACCAGCCATTTTCTCGTGAGTGAGGAGCGGAGTCCACTCCTCTTGAGAATAACCCGCCTAACATGGAAGATACGGACAGCCCTAGTTGATACATGAGCTATTTGAGCATACAAAACAGGATATTTATTTGAAGGTTTAGAGTTTGGCACATACAAATTTACTTGGAACGACAGGTAGATACCGTATATAGGTAGGTATGGTGGACTCATATGGAAGAACTTTGGGGTTTATGGGATTGGATGCACAAGCAGTATTCCCTCTTAGTACAGGTGAATGCTAGAAAAAGACTGGGAAGCGACCAGCTAGAGAGTGACAACAGTCATGAACATGCATTAAAATTAATCAACACCAAATGCAAGCATGAGTAGGATATAATGCACCATGAACATAAATATTGTAGAGGCTATGTTGATTTTGTTTCAACTACATGCGTGAACATGTGCCAAGTCAAGCCACTCGAATCGTTCAAAAGAGGATACCACCCTATCATACCACATCACAACCATTTAAATAGCATGTTGGCACACAAGGTAAACCATTATAAGCTCCTAGCTAATTAAGCAAGGCATAAGCAACTATGATCTCTAATTGTCATTGCAAACATATTTATTCATAATAGGCTGAATCAGGAACGATGAACTAATCATATTTACAAAAACAAAAGAGGTCGAGTTCATACCAGCTTTTCTCATCTCAGTCAGTCCATCGTATATTGTCATAATTGCCTTTCACTTGCACGACTGAATGATGTGGATAATAATAATAGTGCATGTGCATTGGACTAAGCTGGAATCTGCAAGCATTCAATAAATAGGAGAAGACAAGGCAGTATGGGCTCTTTTGTCAGATCAACAATAATGCATATAAGAGCCACTTCAACAATTTAATCATGGTCTTCTCCTATCGAACCCCAAAGAAAAGAAAAGAAATAAAACTATTTACACGGGAAAGCTCCCAACAAGCAAAAGAAGAACAAGAAATCTGTTTGGGTTTTCTTTTTAATTACTACTACAAGCATGGAAATTAAAACCACTAATTTTTTTGGTTTTTTCTTAAGGTTTATTAAACACACAAGAAGAAAGCATAAAAAGGAAAATGAACTGGCATGGATATTACAATGAAAAAGCATGAGCACCGACATCTAGCAATGAGTGTGTGAACATGAATGTAATGTCGGTAGGAAATACGTACTCCCCCAAGCTTAGGCTTTTGGCCTAAGTTGGTCTATGGCCACAGTTGGCCTGGCAGATATCCATAGTAATAGTTGGGGTCGTACTGCGAAGACGAAGACTCTGATTGCCACTAGCTGGCAATCATCTCCAGATCCCACTCGTAGTTAGACTGTCGTGGAGGATCAACTTGTGGTTCCGACTCTGGCTTTGTGGCTGATGTAGGGTTCCCATAAGCGTGAATGTCCTCCGGCGAGACAAGGTACTGGTTGTTCGCGTTGGTTGCGGAGGAAGTCGGTGAGGCCTGCATTCTTTGCTAATTCATAAATATCCTCACAAATCCCGGTTGCTCTCAAGAAATCATCGGAGGGCCATTCACACGGCCGAACCTCCGCGGTGCGAGGCAGATTATATTTGGGCTTCTTTGCTTATTCATTTTGCTTTTCCTTCGAGCTTCGGCTCGATGGTCCCCTCAAAAATCTCTTCATTATTTTCTGATTTTTTTGAAATTTTTAGTAACTTCAAAATAAAAGTAAGCCTAGCTCAACAAAATTGATAACAACTACTCCTACAAGTGCCTAGAGCCCATATCATGCATTAGAACTACTTGGAACCATATAAATTTGACATGCAAGCTCAAGAACAGGGTCACCTAGGCAGCAAAAATTTGCAATAAATAAAGCACTAGAACAAAATCTAATTAGACCAATGGAGGAGTCACATACCAAGGAACAATCCCCCCAAGCAGTTTTGTGAGAGGTGCTTTGAGCAAGGAGATCGAAAATGGCAGCAAAATGAGCTTGGACTTGGGTTTGAGATGGATAATGGTGTTTGTGGGAGGAAGAAGGAGTGTGTAGGTGCAGGAATAAGTGGAGGAGGGCCACCGTGGGCCCATGAGGCAGGGGCGCGCCTAGGGGGGGTAGGGCGTGTCCTCCACCCTCGTGGCCAGGTGGATGCCCCCCCTGATGTGTTCCGAGTGCCAAATATTCTCAAATATTCCAGAAAAAATCATATTTAAATTTCAGGGCATTTGGAGAACTTTTATTTTCGGGGTATTTTTATATTGCACGGATAATTTAGATAACAGACAAAAAATACTATTTTTATTTTATTTATTATAAATAACAGAAAGTAAAAGGAGGGTACACAGAGTTGTGTTTTCCAAATTCATCCATCTCATGATCATCAAAAGGAATCCATTAACAAGGTTGACCAAATCTTGTTAACAAACTCATTCCGAATCACATGGGACCGGAGAATTTTCGAATAACACTAGGTTACCTCAACGGGGATATGCACATCCCCAACAATAAGAATATCATATTTCTTCTTGACAGTAGGAAGAGGAAATTCAAAACCTCCAAAAATAATGGATGAAATTTTTCCAATAGAATTGTTACTGTGGACTTGAGGTTGTTTCCTCGGAAAGTGTACCGTATGCTCATTACCAATAACATGAAAAGTGACATTGCCTTTGTTGCAATCAATAACAGCCCCTGCAGTATTCAAAAAGGGTCTTCCAAGAATAATAGACATACTATCGTCCTCGGGAATATCAAGAATAACAAAGTCCGTTAAAATAGTAACGTTTGCAACCACAACAGGCACATCCTCACAAATACCGACAGGTATAGCAGTTGATTTATCAGTCATTTGTAAAGATATTTCAGTAGGTGTCAACTTATTCAAATCAAGTCTACGATATAAAGAGAGAGACATAACACTAACACCGGCTCCAAGATCACATATGGCAGTTTTAACATAGTTTCTTTTAATGGAGCATGGTATAGTGGGTACTCCTGGATCTCCAAGTTCATTTGGTATTCTACCCTTAATAGTATAATTAGCAAGCATGGTGGAAATTTCAGCTTCCGGTTTCTTTCTTTTATTAGTAACAATTTCTTTCATGTACTTAGCATAAGGATTCATTTTAGGCATATCAGTTAATCGCATACGCAAAAAGATAGGTCTAATCATTTCAGCAAAGCGCTCAAAATCCTCGTCATCCTTTTTCTTGGATGGTTTGGGAGGAAAAGGCATGGGTTTCTGAACGCATGGTTCTCTTTCTTTACAATGTTTCCTAGCAACAAAGTCCCTCTTATCATAACGTTGATTCTTTGATTGTGGGTGATCAAGATCAACATCAGGTTCAATTTCTATATCATTATCATTGCTAGGTTGAGCATCAATATGAACATTATCATTAACATTATCACTAGTTTCAGGTTCATTACCAGATTGTGTTTCAGCGTCAGAAATAGAAATATCATTTGGATTCTCAGGTGTTTCAGTAATAGGTTCACTAGAAGCATGCAAAGTCTTATCATTCTTCTTTTTCTTCCTTTTAGAAGGACTAGGTGCATCTATATTATTTCTCTGAGAATCTTGCTCAATTCACTTAGGATGGCCTTCAGGATACAAAGGTTCCCGAGTCATCTTACCAGTTCTAGTAGCCACTCTAACAACAAAATCATTATTCTTACTATTCAGTTCATTGAGCAAATCATTTTGAGCTTTAAGTACTTGTTCTACTTGAGTGGTAACCATAGAAGCATGTTTACTAATAAGTTTAAGTTCACCTTTGACATTAGCCATATAATCACCCAAGTGTTCAAGCATATCAACACTGCGTTTTAATTCTCTACAAAAATAAGCATTGAAATCTTCTTGCTTAACCATAAATTTATCAAACTCATCTAAGCATGGGCTAGCAAACTTAGTAAATGGGATTTCTGCTTTATCATATCTATAGAGAGAATTTACCTTTACTACCTGTGTCGGGTTATCAAGACCATGTGTTTCTTCAATAGGAGAAGGATTAAAATTATGCATTTCTTTGACAGGAGGTAAATTAAGACCATGTATTTCTTCAATAGGATGTAAATTCTTAACATCTTCAGCTTTAATACCCTTTTCTTTCATGGATTTCTTTGCCTCTTGCATATCTTCAGGACTGAGAAATAGAACATCTCTCTTCTTCGGAGTTGGTTTAGGAATAGGCTCAGGAAGTGTCCAATTATTTTCATTAGTCAACATATTATTTAATAGAATTTCAGCTTCATCCGGTGTTCTTTCCCTGAAAATAGAACCAACACAACTATCCAGGTAATCTTTGGAAGCATCGGTTAGTCCATTATAAAAGATATCAAGTGTTTCATTTTTCTTAAGAGGATGATCAGGCAAAGCATTAAGTAATTGGTGAAGCCTCCCCCAAGCTTGTGGGAGACTCTCTTCTTCAATTTGCACAAAATTATATATATCCCTTAAAGCAGCTTGTTTCTTATGAGCAGGGAAATATTTAGCAGAGAAGTAATAAATCATATCCTGGGGACTACGCACACAACCAGGATCAAGAGAATTTAACCATATCTTAGCATCACCCTTTAATGAGAACGGAAATATTTTAAGGATATAAAAGTAGCGAGTTCTCTCATCATTAGTGAACAGGGTGGCTATATCATTTAATTTAGTAAGATGTGACACAACAGTTTTAGATTCATAGCCATAAAAAGGTTCAGATTCAACCAAAGTAATTATATCAGGATCAACAGAGAATTCATAATACTTATCAGTAACATAGATAGGTGAAGTAGCAAAAGCAGGGTCAGGTTTCATTCTAGAATTAAGGGATTGTTGCTTCCATTTAGCTAATAACCTCTTTAGATCATATCTATCATTGCAAGCAAGAATAGCTCTAACAGATTCTTCATCCAGAACATAACCCTCAGGAACAACAGGCAATTCATATCTATTAGGGGGAGAGTCTTCATCATCACTTTCATCAATATTATCAGTTTCAATAATTTCATTCTCTCTAACCCTAGCAAGTTTTTCATCAAGAAATTCACCAAGTGGCATAGTAGTATCAAGCGTAGAAGTAGTTTCATCATAAGTATCATGCATAGCAGAAGTGGCATCATCAATAAGATGCGACATATCAGAATGAATAGCAGAAGCAGGTTTAGGTGTCGCAAGCTTACTTAAAATAGAAGGTGAATCAAGTGCAGAGATAGATAATAGTTCCTTACCTCCCCTCGTAGTTGAGGGATAAATCTTGGTTTTTGGGTCTCTCAAGTTCTTCATAATGATAAGCTGATATAAATCCCAAGTGACTCAAAGAATAGAGCTATGCTCCCCGGCAACAGCGCCAGAAAATAGTCTTGATAACCCACAAGTATAGGGGGTCGCAACAGTTTTCAAGGGTAGAGTATTCAACCCAAATTTATTGATTCGACACAAGGGGAGACAAAGAATATTCTCAAGTATTAGCAGCTGAGTTGTCAATTCAACCACACCTGGGAACTTAATATCTGCAGCAAAGTATTTAGTAACAAAGTAATATGATAGTAGTGGTAACCATAGCAAAAGGTAATGATAACAAAAGTAATGTTTCTGGTGTTTGTAGTGCTTATAGCAATAGCAAAGAAAAAGTAAATAAGCAAAGAACAATATATGGAAAGATCGTAGGCAATGGATCGGTGATAGAGAATTATGCCGGATGCGGTTCATCATGTAACAGTCATAACCTAGGGTGACACAGAACTAGCTCCAATTCATCAATGTAATGTAGGCATGTATTCCGAATATAGTCATACGTGCTTATGGAAAAGAACTTGCATGACATCTTTTGTCCTACCCTCCCGTGGCAGCGGGGTCCTAGCAGAAACTAAGGGATATTAAGGCCTCCTTTTAATAGAGTACCGGACCAAAGCATTAACACATAGTGAATACATGAACTCCTCAAACTACGGTCATCACCGGGAGTGGTCCCGATTATTGTCACTCTGGGGTTGCCGGATCATAACACATAGTAGGTGACTATAGACTTGCAAGATAGGATCAAGAACTCTCATATATTGATGAAAACATAATAGGTTCAGATCTGAAATCATGGCACTCGGGCCCTAGTGACAAGCATTAAGCATAGCAAAGTCATAGCAACATCAATCTTAGAACATAGTGGATACTAGGGATCAAACCCTAACAAAACTAACTCGATTACATGATAAATCTCATCCAACCCATCACTGTCCAGCAAGCCTACGATGGAATTACTCACGCACGGTGGTGAGCATCATGAAATTGGTGATGGAGGATGGTTGATGATGACGATGGCGATGGATTTCCCTCTCTGGAGCCCCGAACGGACTCCATATCAGCCCTCCTGAGAGGTTTTAGGGCTTGGCGGCGGTTCTGTATCGTAAAACGCGATGAATCCTTCTCCTTTATTTTTTTTCTCTCCGAAAGTGAATATATAGAGTTGGAGTTTAGGTCGGAGGAGCTCCAGGGAGCCCACGAGGTAGGGGGCGCGCCCCCACCCTCTGGCTCAAGTGTGGGCCCTTGATCTTTTGCCAGTATTTTTTATTATTTCCAAAAAGACGCTCCGTGGAGTTTCAGGTCATTCCGAGAACTTTTGTTTCTGCACATAAATAACACCATGGCAATTCTGCTGAAAATAGCGTCAGTCCGGGTTAGTTCCATTCAAATCATGCAAGTTAGAGTCCAAAACAAGGGCAAAAGTGTTTGAGAAAGTGGATACGACGGAGACGTATCACCCCTCTATTGCGCGGCCAAGGGGAGTCCTACTCCCACCGGGAGTAGTATTCCCCCCCCCCCCTTCCTTAGTCGGATTAGGAGAGGAAGGAAGGGGGGAGAAGGGGAAGGAAAGGGGGGCCGTCCCCCCACCCAATTCGGATTGGGCTTGGGGGGGCGCCCCCTCCTAGGCTCCCTTCTCCTCTCTCCCACTATGGCCCAATAAGGCCCATATACTTCCAGGGGGTTCCGGTAACCTCCCGGTACTCCGGTATATGCCCGAACTCACTCGGAAACATTTCAATGTCCAAACATAGGCTTCCAATATATCGATATTTATGTATCGACCATTCCGATACTCCTCGTCATGTCCGTGATCATACCCGGGACTCTGAACTACCTTTGGTACATCAAAACACATAAACTCATAATATCGATCATCATCGAACGTTAAGCGTGCGGACCCTACGGGTTCGAGAACTATGTAGACATGACCAAGACTCATCTCCGGTCAATAACCAATAGCGGAACTTGGATGCTCATATTGGTTCCTACATATTCTAAGAAGATCTTTATCGGTCAAACCGCATAACAACATACGTTGTTCCCTTTGTCATCGGTATGTTACTTGCCCGAGATTCGATCGTCGGTATCTCAATACCTAGTTTAATCTCGTTACTGGCAAGTCTCTTTACTCGTTCCGTAATGCAACATCCTGTAACTAACTCATTATTCACTTTGCTTGCAAGGCTTATAGTGATGTGCATTACCAAGAGGGCCCAGAGATACCTCTCCGATACACGGAGTGACAAATACTAATCTCGATATATGCCAACTCAACAAACACCATCGGAGACACCTAGTCACGTTGTGACGTTTGATAGCACACTAAGTGTTCCTCTGGTATTCGGGTGTTGCATAATCTCATAGTCATAGGAACATGTATAAGTTATGGAGAAAGCAATAGCAGAAAACCAAATGATCAAAGTGCTAAGCTAATGGATGGGTCAAGTAAATGACATCATTCTCTAATGATGTGATCACGTTCATCAAATGACAACTCTTTGTCCATGGCTAGGAAACTTAACCATCTTTGATTAACGAGCTAGTCATGTAGAGGCATACTAGTGACACTTTGTTTGTCTATGTATTCACACATGTATCAAGTTTCCGGTTAATACAATTCTATCTTGAATAATAAAAAATTATCATGATATAAGGAAATATAAATAACAACTTTATTATTGCCTCTAGGGCATATTTCCTTCACCATGCTCGATACTTCTTGTATCGATTCTTCTATGAAGAAAGATATTGAATTCAAATGGGATTTATTGGAAAGAATTAAACGCAACTCTGAAGATTGGGAACTCGACGAAGGTAATGAGTCAGGTATAAACCTTAAATTTGGTTGTGTTAAATCTTTTATGGATACCGATGCTTTTCATGATTTTAGCACTAAATATGGACTTGTCTCCGAGATAGTAGCTTCTTTCTGTGAATCTTTTGCTACTCATGTTGATCGTCCTAAGGAGAAGTGGTTTAAATTTTATCCTCCCATTGAAGTGAAATTAGTAGAACCTATTAAAGTTGAGGAAGAAACTATTGCTTATAATGTTGATCCTATTGTTCCTACTGCTTATATTGAGAAACAACCTTTTCCTGCTAGAATAAAGGATGATGCTAAAGCTTCAACTATGGTTCGTAAGAGTTATACGATAACACCTACACCCCCTGAACAAATTAAAGTTGAACCTAGTATTGCTATGGTTAAAGATATCTTGGTTGATAATATTGATGGTCATGTTATTTATTTCTGTGACCAAGCTGCAAGGATTGCTAAACCTGGTATTAAAGAAAAACATAGACGTGTTGTTGGCATGCCTGTTGTTTCTATTATAATAGGAGATCATTGTTATCATGGCTTATGTGATGTGGGTACTAGTGTGAGTGCAATTCCTTATACCTTATACCAAGAAATTATGAATGATATTGCACCTGCTGAGATAGAAGATATTGATATTACTATTTAGCTTGCCAATAGAGATACTATTTCACCAATTGGGATTGTTAGAGATGTTGAAGTACTATGTGGGAAAATAAAATACCCTACTGATTTTCTTGTTCTTGCTTCCCCACAAGATGATTTTTGTCCCATTATATTTGGTAGACCTTTCTTGAATACTGTTAATGCTAAGATAGACTATGAGAAAGATATTGTTACTGTTGGTTTAGGGGATATGTCTCATGATTTTAATTTCTCTAAATTTAGTAGACAACCCCATGATAAATAATTGCCTAGTAAGTATGAAATTATTGATCTCGCTTCTATTGCCGTGCCTCCTACTGATTCTTTAGAACAATATTTGCTAGACCATGAAAATGATATGCTTATAAATGAAAGAAGGGAAACAGATGAAATATTCTTTAATCAAGGGCCTATATTGAAACACAATTTGCCTATTGAAATCCTTGGGGATCCTCCTCCACCCACGGGTGATCCCGTGTTTGAGCTTAAACAATTACCCGACACTCTGAAATCTGCTTATCTTGATGAAAAGAAGATATATCCTGTTATTATTAGTGGTAACCTTTCAGAGCATGAAGAAAAGAAATTATTGAAAACTTTGAAGAAGCACCGCGCTGCTATTGGATATACTCTTGATGATCTTAAGGGCATTAGTCCCACTGTATGTCAGCACAAAATTATTTTGGAGCATGATGCTAAACCAGTTGTTGATCATCAACGATGGTTAAATCCTAAGATGAAAGCAGTGGTAAGAAATGAAATATTAAAGCTTCTCGAGGCAGGTATAATTTATCCTATTGCTGATAGTAGATGGGTAAGTCCCGTTCATTATGTCCCTAATAAGGGAGGTAATACCGTTGTTCCTAATGATAAGAATGAATTGATTCCACAGAGAATTGTTATAGGTTATAGAATGGTAATTGATTTTCACAAATTGAATAAAGCTACTAGGAAAGATCATTACGCTCTACCTTTTATTGATCAAATGCTAGAAAGACTATCCAAACATACACATTTTTTGCTTTCTAGATGGTTATTCTGGTTTTTTCTCAAATACCTGTGTCAAAGACCACTTTTACTTGTCGTTTCGGTACTTTTGCTTATAGACGTATGCATTTTGGTTTATGCAATGCACCTGCTACCTTTCAAAGATGTATGACTGTTGTATTCTTAGATTTTTGTGGAAAGATTGTTGAGGTTTTCATGGATATGACTTCTCCGTTTAAAAAACTTCTTTTGATGATTGCTTAAGCAACCTTGATGGAGTTTTGCAGAGATGTGAAGAAACTAATCTTGTCTTGAATTGGGAGAAGTGCCACTTTATGGTTAATGAAGGTATTGTCTTGCGGCATAAAATTTCTGAAAGAGGTATTGAAGTTGATAAAGCTAAAGTAGACGCTATTGAAAAGATGTCATGTCCTAAAGATATCAAAGGTATAAGAAGTTTCCTTGGTCATGTTGGTTTCTATAGGAGGTTTATTAAAGACTTCTCTAAAATTTCTAGGCCTCTCACTAATCTCTTGCAAAAAGATGTTCCTTTTGTTTTTGATGATGATTGTGTAGAAGCATTTGAAATACTTCAGAAATTCTGCACCTATTGTTCAGCCGCCTGATTGGAATTTACCCTTTGAAATTATGTGTGATGCTAGTGATTATGTTGTTGGTGTTGTTCTAGGACAAAGAGTTTATAAGAATTTGAATGTTATTCATTATGCTAGTAAAACTTTAGACAATGCCCACAGAAATTATGCTACTACTAAAAAAGAATTTTTTTGCAATTGTATTTGCTTGTGATAAGTTCAGATCTTATACTGTTGATTCCAAAGCTACTGTTCACACTGATCATGCTGCTATTAAATATCATATGGAAAAGAAAGATGTTAAATCTATACTTATTAGATGGGTTCTCTTGCTACAAGAATATGACTTGCATATTATTGATAGAAAGGGAGCTGAGAACCTCATTGCAGACAACTTGTCTAGGTTAGAAAATGTTCTTGATGACCCACTACCTATTGATGATAGCTTTCCCGATGAACAATTAGTTGTTATAAATGCTTCTCGTAATACTCCATGGTATGCTAATTACATAGTTGTTGAATTTATACCACCTAGTTTCACATACCAGCAAAAGAAAAAGGTTTTCTATGATATAAGACATTACTTTTGGGATGACCCACACCTTTATAAAGAAGGAGTAGATGGTGTTATTAGATGTTGTGTACCTGAGCATGAATAGGAACATATCCTACGCAAGTGTCACTCCGAGTCTTAAGGAGGACACCACGCTGGAGATAGAACTGCAAATAAGGTATTGCAATCTGGTTTTTATTGGCCTACTCTCTTCAAGGATGCTCGTAAGTTTGTCTTGTCTTGTGATGAATGCGAGAGAATTGGCAATATTAATAGACGTCGGGAAATGCCTATGAATTATTCACTTGTTATTGAACCATTTGATGTGTGGGATTTGATTATATGGGACCTTTTCCTTCCTCTAATGGGTATACACATATTTTAGTTGCTGTTGGTTACGTTACTAAGTGGGTAGAAGCTATTCCAACTAGTAGTGTTGATCATAACACTTCTATTAAGATGCTTAAAGAAGTTATTTTTCGAGGTTTGGAGTCCCTAGATATTTGATGACTAATGATGGTTCACATTTTATTCATGGCGCTTTCCGTAAAATGCTTGCTAAATATGATGTTAAACATAGAATTGCATCTCCATATCATCCTCAGTCTAGTGGTCAAGTAGAAAATTGAGCAATAGAGAGATTAAATTAATTTTGCAAAAGACTGTTAATAGATCTAGAATGAATTGGTCTAAGAAACTTGATGATGCATTATGGGCTTCTAGAACTGCTTATAAGAATCCTATGGGTATGTCTCCGTATAAAATGGTTTATGCAAAGGCATGTCATTTACCTCTAGAACTAGAACATAAGGCATACTGGGCTATTAAAGAGCTGAATTATGATTTCAAACTTGTCGGTGAGAAGAGGTTATTTGACATCAGCGTGCTTGATGAATGGAGAACCCAAGCCTACGAGAATGCCAAGTTGTTTAAATAAAAGGTTAAAATATGACATGACAAAAGGATACAAAAGCGTGAGTTTAATGTAGGTGATCATGTTTTGCTATACAACTCTCGTTTGAGACTTTTTGCAAGAAAACTTCTCTCTAAATGGGAAGGTCCTTACATTAAAAGAGGAGGCTATCATTCAGGTGCATCAAGATCAACAACACCGAAGGCACAAATCCGAAGGTGGTAAACGGTCAAATAATTAAACATTATATCTCAGGTACTCCCATAAATATTCAAACCAATATAATTAATACCACAACACCGGATGAGTACATAAGGGACACTTCCCAGGATGTTTCAGACTCCGAAATGGAATAAGTATGTGGTACGGTAAATAAACTGACTCCAAAACATTTCCAATGGCAATTCTTCTCCATTTTGGAATATTTAAAGAAATAGGAAAATTAAAAGTAGTCCGAAGAGCGCACAATGCATCCACAAGGGTGGAGGCCGCGCCCCTGCCTTGTGGCCACCTCGTATGCCCTCTGGACTCCATTTTCTTGCACAATAGTTCTTTTGGTCAGTAAAAATTCATTATATATATTCTCCCGAAGGTTTTGACCACCGTACCACAACAAAATCTTTTGATCTTGTTTCAAGCTGTTTTTCTGACAGATCTAGATCACCATGACGTCTCCAAGCGCCCCCAGGGACAAGTTTTTTGAGAAGGTCATCAACCCCTACCTTGCGGAGGTGCTGCGACACCCTCAAGCCATTGAGATGTGTGAGGGGGTGCTACACATTCGCGACGTTGAGAGGTCGAAGAAGACCGGAAGCATGGAGACAAGACTCGAAGCAATGGAGCAGCAAGTCTTCATGTGCCAAGGGATGGTGGAGCGTGGACTCAACGCCAATCACTTGATGATCACAGAGTTCACCAATAATCACAAGCTAGATGCCAAGGACATCGGGGAGGCCATCTTCAAGCTTCATGAGAAAATCGAGCACCTCCAGGCCCAGATCTATGACCTGCAAAACCAAAACTGTGAGTATGAATATAGATTCAAGAGGATGAGTTTGGCTGCAGATTTGAGGATCCCAGATACTCGTTCATCCTTCTATGATGGTGAGCCTATGCCCTGGAAGATGGACGACAAGCCAACATCATCAACAACTCCATCATCACCACCTCCGAAGAAAGAGACATAAATACATGGGTATGGGCACTCCCCTTGGAAACTGCCAAGCTTGGGGGAGGTGCCCCGGTATCGTATCACCATCAGATCTTTACCTTTATCATTTTTATTAGCTCGATCCTTTTGGTTATATCTTGATCTAGTAGAATAAAGTTTTTAGTATGATCTAGCTTTGAGTTTTGTTTCAATCTCTATCTATGTAATCGAGTATGTGAGTTATATATAATAAAGAGTAGTTTTGAGTTGGGACCTTTGCTTTCTTGCTATGATCTTTAGGGAATTAAATTAAAGAAAGAATAAAAAAAAGAAATAAAAAGTTCATATATTGATCTTATGGTGAGTAATGACTTTAGATATAAAGAGTGATGAATAAAAGTTGTTTAGGGTTGACAAACAGTTTTGGTCATTGTTGCAATTAATAGGAAGTAATAAAGAAAGAGAGGCTTCACATATAAATATACTATCTTGGACATCTTTTGTAATTGTGAGCACTCATTAAAATATGACATGCTAAAAGGTTGAGGTTGGACAAGGAAGACAACATAATGGGTTATGTTTTCTTATATCCGAATAGAAGTTATATTGTCATGGATCCTCCAACATGTTGAGCTTGCCTTTCCCTCTCATGCTAGCCAAATTCTTTGCACGAAGTAGAGAGACTACTTGTACTTCCAAACATCCCTTAAACCAGTTTTGCCATGAGAGTCCACCATACCTACCTATGGATTGAGTAAGATCCTTCAAGTAAGTTGTCACCGGTGCAAGCAATAAAAATTGCTCTCTAAATATGTCTGATCTATTAGTGTGACGAAAATAAGCTTTATACGAACTTGTGATACGGAAGAAATGAAAGCGACGGACTGCATAATAAATTTCTTTATCACAAGCGGCAATATAAAGTGACGTTCTTTTGCATTAAGATTTTGTGCATCCAACCATAAAAGTGCATGACAACCTCTGCTTCCCTCTACGAAGGGCCTATCTTTTACTTTTATCTTCTACCCTTATACAAGAGTCATTGGTTATCTTCACCTTTCCTTTTTACACTTTTTCTTTTCGCAAGCACTATGTGTTGGAGAGATCTGGATATATATATATCCACACGGATGTAGGTTATCATAAACTATTATTGTTGACATGACTCTTGAGGTAAAAGGTTGGGAGGCAAAACTATAAGCCCCTATCTTTCTCTGTGTCCGATTGAAACTTTGTACCCATAAGTATCGCGTGAGTATTAGAAATTGTGAAAGATTAAATGATAGTTGAGTATGTGGACTTGCTGAAAAGCTCTTATATTGACTCTATCCGATGTTATGATAAACTGCAATTGCTTCAATGACCGAGATCACAGTTTGTTAGTTTTCAATGAAGTTTCTGATTCATACTCTACCTTGTGAATGAATTGTTACTTTAGCATAAGAAATTATATGACAATCTATTGTTGTTATCCTAAAGAAGATCATGATGCCCTCATGTCTGTATTTTAGTTTATTGACACCTCTATCTCTAAACATGTGGACATATTTTTTGATATCGGCTTTCGCTTGAGGACAAGCAAGGTCTAAGCTTGGGGGAGTTGATACATCCATTTTGCATCATGCTTTTATATTGATATTTATTGCATTATGGATTGTTATTACACATTATATCACAATGCTTATGCCTTTTCTCTCTTATTTTAT